>NW_016157590.1:95157-174403 GCF_001687245.7 Rhagoletis zephyria | reverse complement strand
ATATAAGTTAAACTACCCGGCTCGGTAGGTTACAAAAAAAATTGTTCCGGACGAGACCGGTCTTTATTTGTTGATATGAGTTTAACAACTAATTTTACAAATTCTCTTAATTCTAAAGCTAAACCTAAAAGTTAAGCCCGAGTGCTGTCAACGTGACAGGTATTTTGCTGATTAGGCGTTTCCCACGGAAACGCCAGTCGCTGCTCTGGAATTTGTTGTCCAGCTTTTTGGTTGCGCGTGTAAGGTGTTGTATTACCATCTTCTTTATGTTGAGTTGTATGAAGTGCTGAGCTGCGCGTGTGGGGTGTTTGGTTACCGTCATTCTTATGTGGAGTTATGTGAAGTATTGCGTTAGCTTACACAAACCTTTTTTTTTGTTTTGGAATAAAGACTTAAATATATTTCTTTGATAAATTCACGTTTTTATAAAAATATATTCTTGCAATGGATATTTTATTGATTTTAAACTTACATTTATGAAAACTCCATTCAGTGCTATAATTACGATTTGAGTTTCCAGTTTAAAGAAATACAAGCAATAATTATGTACTTTACTATTGATATTATTCCTAATTAAGCATTGATATTATATTTACCCTACATTTTGTTCCTAAATAACACAACTATATATATTTTATCCTCGAAAAGAACTTTTTCTAATCTTGAGGCGAAATTCCCCACAGTAAGTGTTGCCGTGCGCGCAAAACGAAAACGCTGCACACAACCCAAAAGTATTCCTCGGGGACCAATTGGTGAAAAACTGCGAAAAGGTTTATTACTGTATATACTGTGGCATAGATTGGAAGTGGAACATTTCATGTTAACCACAAATGTAGATATATTCTATGGGACTGAAAAATATTATTTTCTTATTTTTAGGCCATTTATATATTTTTTTTATTTCCTTTATTTTCTACTTTTTAGTCTTGTCTGTATAAACTTTTACAATAGATATTAAACTAATTTAACTTGCAGTGAAAAGAGAACAAAAGACTATGCAAGCTAAATGTTTGTGCTCACGTTTAGTATATACATACATATGTATGTACATACATACATATAACAGCAAAAAATTTCATTTAAAGAAATTGCGTGTCGTCCATTTCCGCTGTAGCGTATGTAGTGCATATTTTTAGGTGCAATATTTAACTTCTTCTGGCGAGGCGACATCTACCTCTGGAGTCTTATAATTGTATGTCTTTGACATGATACCTACGACGAGGTTGATATCTAGACTAGGTTGTATAGAAACTTTGCCATAAATGCTATAAATGGTGGTCGGAACATACAACATTGCAAGTTGATAAAAGCGCTGTAATAATAATAATAAAACCAAGAAGACCAAGTGCTATGATAGCATAAATTATTCCTAGTGAACCAAAAGTCTCTTTTTCCTGACTCTTGACTAATAATGAGAAATTTTTCCAAACGCAGGTAAAATTAAAATATAAACTTCTGGATGTCCGAAAAATCAAAATAAATGTTGATTTAAAATTGGATCTCCTCCGCCAGCTGGATCAAAGAATGATGTGTTTAAAGTTCGATCTGTTAAAAGTATTGTATTAGCTCCTGCTAATACTCGTAAAGATAATAATGATAACTGATGTTCGCCCAGCGGTTGAAATTTAACCGCTAAAATTAAGTTATGTTAAATAAGTTTACGTGAATTGAGTTGAGCTGAAATAACATTACTTGGAATGGGTTAAGTGGATGGGAGGTTAGATTAGTACTTAGCATAACATAACACAAGATTAAATAACATAACATAAAAAAAAAAAAAACACCACAACATAACCTCGCACTTTCTTCAGTTGTATTTCCTTTTTATCCCTATCACTTTCTTCCTCTCTATCTTTGTCGCTATCGCTTTTAATGCTTATGTTTATGTTTATGTCTATGTTCATGTTCAAGTTCATGTTCATAATCATAATCAGGTTCATGTTCATGTTCATGTTCAAGTTAGTGTTCATGTTCATGTTCAAGTTCAAGTTTATGTTCATGTTTACGTTCATGTTCAGGTTCATGTTCATGTTTATGTTCAAGTTCATGTTCATGTTCATGTTCATGTTTATGTTGGTGTTCATGTTCATTTAAATGTTCATGTTCAAGTTCATGTTCATGTTCATGTTCATGTTTATGTTGGTGTTCATGTTCATATAAATGTTCATGTTCAAGTTCATGTTCATGTTCATGTTCATGTTCATGTTCATGTTCATGTTCATGTTCATGTTCATGTTCAAGTTCATGTTCATGTTCATGTTCATGTTCATGTTCATGTTCATGTTCATGTTCATGTTCATGTTCANTCTTCATCTTCATCTTCATCTTCATCTTCATCTTCATTTTCATCTTCATATTCATCTTCTCCCTCGTCTTGGTCTTCATCTTCTTCTTTATCTTTATCCTTTCCTTTATCCTGTTCTAAATATGTCCATTCTTTTTTTTTGTCATTTACATATTCACCCCACCATTTTTATTAGCTTAGGTATTTAAATTTTCCTTCCTTTATCTTTATCTTTAGGTTTCTTTACTTTTATTTTAATTTCTGTATTTATCCCTTCTTCTCCATACTCAGCTTTACCTTCTTCCTTGTTTGAGTCTAATTACAGAATAAACAGTATACAGAAGACGCATGTCGACTATCCAACCAATTTGAATTTATGGCACGAGCGGTGAGGCAAGCAAGGGTACCACAAGCGCGCTGCCTCTGTTACTTTACCAGTATTTTCACTCGGCTGACGATGTTAATTCCATCGTCGCTATGACGACAAGATGTTAACTACGTTTTCCATCATGATCAGCGTTGCCGTTTTGGTACAATTGTATATTTTTTAATACTGTTTTTCTAAATTTTAATATCTGATNGAATTTTCGAAAACTATGAATAGTACTACTAGTCCAAAGGCAAATATTTTTTTCTTGTTATTTGAAGTCTCACAATATATATATAGATATTTATAAGTTGATTTGGTAACTCTTATAAGGGAAACACAACCCGGAATTTCTTTGCACACGCCATTGTTATAGGACCCCTAAACACATACTTTACTCGATACTTACTCGATGGTAGAATTTTCACAAACGAAAAGTAAATGTTTCTCGTTTGGGAAAAGAACAATGAAACTTACTATTTGCTTCTGACTATGTACAAAACCGTACAAAACCAAATATGGTACGATGATCGATGAGCCAATGGCAATTGTTTTGTACGGTTTATTTTCGTACCCTGAGTAAAAGTGCGGTAAAAGACCTTAAAAAGCAGGGCAACGAGCGCAAAGTAAAAAAATTGCTGAAAAAGTGCAAGTCCCTGATTAGCAGGGCAGCAAAAGTGCAACAAGCAGCAGGGCAACAAGCGCAAACCGCAAAAAATTGCTAAAAAAGTGCAAGTCCCTGATTAGCAGAGCAGTGAAAGTGCGGTAAAAGACCCTGATTAGCAGGGCAGTGAGCGATAAACGCAAAAAAACCCTTGCAAGTGAAAGTCCTGATTATCAGGGCAGTGCAAGTGTAGTGAAGCCCCTGATTAGCAGGGTGCTGAGCGAAAAACGCAACAAAAAATAAATAAAATTGTATACTAAATTATTATCTCAGTCTCGTTCGCAGGATCGGAGCTTGACCTCAAGCACGATTGCAACTACTGCAGTGTCAGCAGCAGCAACTAGTGGCAATAGCATCACGCTCCAGCGGAAATAACCGCAGCAACACTAAAAAATCAACAGCAAGGCCCCCAACAGTGGCCCACCGCGGGAGTGCGAAGTAAGTGTATTAAAAGTGCCGTGAGGTTTTTGAAGCGCCGGCTGTATTGCGAATTTCTCGAGGCGCAAGTGCTGAACGCCGGCACTAAGTGCCACACGGTCAGGCGTTCAGTGCGAAACCAGGCCCCTTACCAGTGGTGCACCGCGGGAGAAGTACACCCAACAACAAGGCCCCCACCAGTGGACCACCGCGGGAGCGCCAGCAGATAGTGACCAGGAGCCCAAGAAGCTTAGCCGGCAGAAGAATCTGCGCCAATATCAAGACCCTACCGAACGGGTGTAGCTGGGGTGAGAAATTATCTCAAAGAAAGCTCTTTAAGATATATTCTCACGAGCAACACTCATTGGACTCCCCATCGGCTGGTCATCACACAACCAGTGGAGAAAGCACCGTAGCAAATTAATCTGTTTTTGTATTAATTTATTGTTTGTAGATTTAAAGTTTAAGTCAATAATAAATAAACTTTTTTCACTAAAAATGGCAAATGCTAGTGTTTTTTCTCACGCTTGTGATGCACTAATAGAGTTTGAAGAGCGGTTTAATCAGCCTCCAGGTGCAAATCACTATGTTTTTCGCTTGAGATACAGAAGGAGGGGCTTAAGGCACTGTGGGCAAAAGTCAAAGATTCTTTCGATTCTTATTCGCGGAGTTTGTTTGAAGACAATACGGGTGTTGCGGCCATGAGTTTAGCCAAATGTAAATACCAGGATTGCTACACAGCTTACCTGACTTGTGCGGCGTTAATGGGTGAAACCATCCATCATTTGACTTTTGCTTAGCCAAGCAACGTTTAACCCCATAAACCGCGAGCCTGAGCCAATACCACGACTAACCCTTAACCTTCCTTAATACTTTAGGGATTTATTCACGGCCATTTATATAAATAATTCGCGGTTAACTCCGGTTGAAAAATTGTACCACCTCAATCAAAAAACCTGTGGAGAAGCAAAAGATATAGTAAAAGGTCCCTGTTGACCAGTGATAATTTTGCGATTGCGTAGCAAAACTCGAGCGATCCTCACGAGAATAAAAGAGTTATGGTCAATAGTCAGTTGAAGACATTGTTAAACTTGCCTACGGTAACAGTCGAGCGTGGTACGGATATTAAAAATTTGCAGGGAGACAGGAACCGTTAACAAAGTTGAAATTCTGAGGTGAGAGGATTTGGATAACTACCTTTGGAGTAGGTATTAGACCCTAGAAACGGTAGGAGTGTGATGTAATGTGCCACGGCACAACGCCGAAACCGGTTTGTCTCCAAACCAAATTTGACAAAGAATGACGGAAAATCGTTCCACATTACATCATTAATAGCCTTATTCATAAAAAATAGAGTAGCTTTTCAAAAGGTTTATAATTTGAGAAATGTGTGGGAAAGTAAATTTATAAAGTTTTTTAAACTTACTTTATTTTTTATGAGGAAGGACATACAAACTTTATTTTAGCTCTAAAATACGTACATATCGCCCGTCGCTCTTATTATACCTTTTTTTTGGCTTTGAGGTGGGGTAAAAAATGTCGTCGCACCATATAGAGACCGTCCTCCCTATGTGTGTGGTGTCGCCACTAAAAACTCCCTCCTCCTCTCCTGCATTCTTCACCTGCCCCGGGACTACTATATTATTACTTCGGGGCAAGAGAACTAAGACGGTGTTCTGAAAAGGACTCACACTCTGTTACTCTCCCTGCGTCGCCATTCTATTTTATAAAATTTGTGTCGCTGGTGTGCAATTGTTGCAGGTTTATATCGTAGCAGTTTTATGTTACGTCGTGATGATGATGTTCAGGAACTCTTTCCATTTCTCGCCGTTTCTTTTTAATCACGTCTGCGAAAAAGTTTGTTACTGCTTTCCAATAATCGTCGTCTGACATCATTTTCTCTATAATATTTCCAGTCGTGTATGCTCCGATTACTCGTCCTAGCGCACACCTTTTATTATGCCATCGTTCGCATTTAAAGAACGTGTGCTCTGCGTCGTCAAATTCTGTGTCACCATATATACATCTAGGTTGGTCTACTTTTCCCATACGATGCAAATAACGGGTGATTTTTTTGAGGTTAGGATTTTCATGCATTAGTATTTGACAGATCACGTGGGATTTCAGACATGGTGTCAAAGAGAAAGATGCTCAGTATGCTTTGACATTTCATCATGAATAGACTTACTAACGAGCAACGCTTGCAAATCATTGAATTTTATTACCAAAATCAGTGTTCGGTTCGCTTTACGTCCGATTTATGGTCTACATAATCGACCAAGTGAGCAAACAATTAATGCGATTGTGACCAAGTTTCGCACTCAGTTTACTTTATTGGACATTAAACCAACCACACGAATGCGTACAGTGCGTACAGAAGAGAATATTGCGTCTGTTTCTGAGAGTGTTGCTGAAGACCGTGAAATGTCGATTCGTCGCCGTTCGCAGCAATTGGGTTTGCGAAACACATTTCGAACCGAACACTGATTTTGGTAATAAAATTCAATGATTTGCAAGCGTTGCTCGTTAGTAAGTCTATTCATGATGAAATGTCAAAGCATACTGAGCATCTTTCTCTTTGACACCATGTCTGAAATCCCACGTGATCTGTCAAATACTAATGCATGAAAATCCTAACCTCAAAAAAATCACCCGTTAGTAAGTACCAGAATAAAAAAAGATAGACCCCTTAAAATGTATAGTTATATGATCAGTCAACTCAGCTATTGTTTATATGCAATCTAGTCTCTCAGTTTTCGCGATATCCGGATGAAATTCGGTAAGTGGGTGTATTTTTATAATGTACTAGCAGAGCACCCGACGTCGTTCGGGGTAAACAAATCAAAATATAAAACAGTAATACAGATACTCAGTTAAGCATAATTTAAAGGATATAAACAATTTTTTTTTTATATTAAGGCATCCTTATGAGCCATACTGTTAGCTTTATCGAGGTTTAACTAATATATATTGATC
Organism: Rhagoletis zephyria; assembly: GCF_001687245.7. Lineage (NCBI taxonomy): Eukaryota > Metazoa > Arthropoda > Insecta > Diptera > Tephritidae > Rhagoletis > Rhagoletis zephyria. Next base: position 167,695 of record NW_016157590.1, on the reverse strand, counting down.
ATCACTTGTACTACAAATCTTTTTCCATTATTAATATTAGATGGATTAAGGTAACGATCAAACTTCTAAATTAAAATTAGTCTACTACGGTACATTCCGTTTAGCTGCCTATTCGATTAGCTGTTTTAGAAATAGCTGCACTTTTCTGGTAGAATGCTTAATTCGGAAGGAGTTTTATTAATTATGAATGACCCTTTTTCGTTTAACAACATTGCGGGATTAAAAAACGATTTAATCTTTCCATTTCAAAATAATCTAAAGGCGATGATGTTTAATAAAAAAACACACAGTTTTAAATATCCGAGTTATCTAAAATATGAATACATATATGTATATATATCTCCCTTTTACAAACTCATTTATATACTTTACTCTGAACGCCTCCCATAGATACCTATGTCTTCATACAAAATTTCCAGGGCATGTAACTTATGGTTCCAACTACTGATTAAAAATTCCACGCCTACGGGATGTGCCACGCCCCCTTTTAAAAACTCTTTCATATGCACCTTACTATAAGCACCTACCATTGATGCATGTGTCTACATACCAAATTTCAAGTGCGTGGGACTTATGGTTTTGAAGTTATAGCTTACAAAAAATTCCACGCCTAAGGGATTTGCCACGCCATCTTTTACAAACTCAAATATATATCTTTTTATAAGCACCTACCAAAGCTACACCTGCATACCAAATTTGTAGTTCGCGCGACTTATGGTTCCAACGTTATACCTGATAAAAAATTTCACGCCTATGGGAATAGCCACGCCCCCTTTTATAAACTCGTTTATATATACCCTCCTATAAGCACCTACGATTGACATGTCTGCATACCAAATTCCAAGTTCGTGGGAGTTATGGTTCCGAAGTTATTGCTGATAAAAAATTCCACGCCTATGGGATGTGATACGCCTACTTTTACAAACTCGTTTATATATACATTCCTATAGGCGCCTACTTTAGTTATGTCTTCACACAAAATTTTGAAGTCATGTGAGTTATCGTTCCTAAGTTATAGCTGATTAAAATTTTACGTCTGTAAAATGTTCCACGCCCCCTTTTACAAACTTATTATAAATATGGATACTTAACTTTAAACATCTATCATAGATCTGTCTTCACACCAAACTTAAAAGTCGTGTGACTTACGGTTCCGAAGTTATTGCGCCCCATCCTTTAAGTATGAATACAAAGAAGCGCGAAATTTTTAAGGTGCCACAGATGTCCTACACACATCAACGGGCCCCCTTATCAGATCCAATTTTTTTATACCTTAGGTTACGTCCGAGCTCACTGTCTATATACCAGTTAAAACCCCATGATAATCCATTCAGTAGTTCCGGAGATTAGTGAGTTCAAACAGACAAACAGACAAACAGACAAACAATTTACAGTTTTTTGTTTTTAATATTTTTATTGAGCTTTGTACCACGATTGTTTATTAGGAAAAATTGAAAAAGCAAAAAAGTCTAAGCGGTAGAAGTTATAGCACTATTTCGGAGTCTGATGAGGAGATGTGGTGATCTCCGAAATAGTGCTATAACTTCTACCGCTTAGACTTTGTTGCTTTTTCAATTTTTCCTAATAAACAATCGTGGTACAAAGCTCAATAAAAATATTAAAAATAAAAAATGGTAACAAGCCACAATAACATTGACAAATTTACAGTTTTATTATAGTATAGATAGATAGATTTGGATACTTTACTTTAAAAATCTATCATAGATCTGTCTTCACACCAAATTTAAAAGTCGTGTGACTTACGGTTCCGAAGTTATTGCAGATTAAAAGTTTCACGCATATGGTAGGTGCCTTGCCCACTTGTACAAACTCATTCATATATACCCTACTTTAAGCGCCTACCATGGATACGTCTTCATACCAAATTTCAAATTCATGTGACGTATGATCTCGAAGTTATGGGTGATTCAAAATTTCACATCCATAGGAAGTGCCACGCCTCTTTTACAAAAGTATATCTACTTTACTATAAGTATCTATCATAGATATGTATGTGAACACACCAAATTTCAAAGTCATGTGACTTACGGTTATGAAGTTATAGCTGATTGAAAAAGTCACGCCTATGGGAGGTGTCTCGCCCCCTTATCAGGTCCCATTTTTTTATACCCTAGGTTACGCCCGAGGTCACTCTCTATACGCCAGTTAAAGCCCCATGAAAATCCATTCAGTAGTTCCGGAGATTAGTGAGTTCAAACAGACAAACAAACAAACAATTTACAGTTTTATTATAGTATAGAATAGAATATAGAAGTTTTATATTTCATTGATATGTACATATCTCTCGCTCATAGGGAAAGCACTTATTGAATTTTGTTTTTCGTTTTGCGCATGCATTTTCTTACTTTAAAATTTCAATACTTCACACAAATTAAAAACACGTTTTTCTCAAAAAGTCAATGCTGAAACCACACGCTTTATTTCCTTTTAAATAAATTTTTTTTAATTCCGGAAATTAGAAATTCGCTAGAAATGTAAATACATAATTAATTCCAAATATCAATTTTTGACTCAAGGGAATGCTTCGAACTATATCCGCTTAATTCACAGAATATGTTGTTCATGTGAGCGTTTTCAAAATATCTAATTAATTTGTATGTACAAAACCCCATAGTGATACACGAAACGCAAAGAAATTTAAATTAATCAGTTTCTACCTACCGATTATATTTTGACTTACGGATTCTTAGAAACACACCACTCTTGTAAGACACAAAACTCCGAGAGAAACGTCTAACCTCGTATGTATCTGTGTTCAAGATCGTTTTCAATATGTACGAACGACAAAATTGAAAAACAAAATTGTATTCAAAAGAATTTGGTGCAAAGTAAATTTTGTTTTAAAAAATTGGTATATCTTTTTTGTCCACATTCCAGTTTTGATAAAATATAGCCTATGTTACGTCCGAGGCCACTGTCTAGATACTAGTTAAAGCCCCATGAAAATCCATTCAGTAGTTCCGGAGATTAGTGAATTCAAACATAAAAACAATCTACAGTTTTATTATAGTATAGATAGATTTTAAATACTATTTTCTGAAAACCTATTAAAAAGATATATCCCATTTCATGTGTACCGATTTTGAATGAACTATGCTTTACTTACTTTCACAAATATATAGTAGATTAATTATTTGTCAAAAGTGGAAGAATCGGATCACTAAAACATGTAGCTCCCATACAACTGATTGTTCAGATATGAGATTTTTTTGTTGTAACTCCTCCATTTATGCAGATAGGAATATGAAATTGTGCAATACTTACACCAACAACAACAACAACAACAGAATACTTACCGTGAAACTACAAACATCGGGTGACTATAACCTATAGCTCCCATACAACTGATTGTTCAGAAATAAGATTCTTAGTTATAACTCCTTCATTTACGTAGCTAGGAACATGAAATTTCGCACTGTTTTCACTAATTATCAACATAAAACTTACAGTCACTATAACCCATGGGCGTAGCCAGAACGAAATTGGGGAGGGGGAGGCTTATACAAACAAATACTTTCCAAAACCAATAACTTATTTACCAAAAAAATATTTTTTATAGCTTAAAATTATTTTAACCAATAGAGGCAAATATGTTGTACAAAAACACATAAACAGAAGTTCACTTATTTTTTTACATGGATGAAGCATCGAAAGCCTAACCCCGTCAGTGTGAGACTTTATCCCAAACTAAACTTCCTACCGTCATGTACCGTTCCCCTCCCATTATCATGGCTCATACTCATATTATTCAATTTTAAAAGTCCTTTTAAAAAATCCTGACGTCAGAGAGAAAAGCTAATAACGCTATTTTACTGCATATATTTGGCCCATGGCTTCGCGAATATATTGATTTTTTGTGTATTAAATTGCCTGTCGCACGGTGTTATGTGTATGTATAATTAGGTAGGTTAGGTTAGGTTAGGTTGATTGTGGCAGACCCCACCAGGGGGTCTCGCTTAGACATTAATTGGGTTGTCCATTGTGTTACCACATTTACACGAGTTCTTTGAGCGGCAACTAAGATATTCTGTGTTAGAAACTAAGAGAAGCGCTGGGTGCTCAGAACAAAGTTCCGCAGGCAGCTGATGTCCACTCCGGAGAGCTTTCCTGGAGTATTGAAGAAATGAGCACCGAGGTCTTGCGAATGCCGGGCAGCTGAGATGATTCCACCTCATCTTCCAAACAGCTGCGGCAGTAGGGATCTGAGACGATGTTAAGTCGCACCGCGTGGGTTCCTATAGGACAATGTCCGGTCAGTACACCTGTGAGAATTGAGAGGTGGCGCTTAGCCAGTTGCAGAAGCTCCCTTGATCGCCCACGGTCGACAACCGGCCAGAAGGACCTTGCAACTTTGCATGTCGGGTTTTTTTCCCAGCGCTCGCTGAGCCGACTGTAAGCCCATCTGTCCAGAAGCAGGCCACAGGTTGCCAACGGAACTCCTACGCCCTCCCTATCCGGGGCAATGGCCTCGAGGGTACCCTGCCTAGCCAATTCATCAGCCCTGCAGTTTCCAGTGATGTCACTGTGTCCCGGTACCCAAATCAGCTTGATTTGGAAGTATTCCGAGGCACTTGAGAGAGAGGTCAGGCATTCCCCGACCAGTTTCGATCGCACCATAAGCGATACCAGCGCTTTAATTGTCGCTTGGCTATCAGAGTAGATATTCACCCTACTTGTTGGCAGGGGGTTGGTGCGTAGCCAATCGGCTGCCTCTTTTATAGTGGCCACCTCAGCTTGGAAGACGCTGCAGAGGTCCGGCAGTCTGAACATAAGATCTATCGAGAGTTCCCGACAGTAGACCCCTCCACCGACTCTCCCGTCCAGCTTCGATCCGTCCGTGAATATGTTAATTGGACTCCTGTGCCAGAGACTGCCATTCTCCAATTCGCTCCTTGGAGGAATGTGCGTGGAGAAGGATCCGTTTGGGGCCAGCCCAGGAACACGCCAGTCTAATTCTTCCGGTAGAAAATCGAAACTTTGGAGAATCGTCGAGTGGCCGTGTACTGTGTTCAAACAGAACCCAGAGTTTTTGAGCCTAATGGCCGAGCGAACTGCCGCCACTTTTCCCGCGATATCAACAGGTGCGACGCTGAGCATAGCATTTAGTGCTAGAGTTGGAGTGGTCCGGAGCGCCCCGCTGATTCCAACGAGGGCCGCCCTTTGCACGCGCTCTAGCTTCCTAACAAGAGTAGACTTTTCCAGCTTCACTATGGTTTCATACAGCCAATATATCACTTTTGGAGAGAGGCCCCATCTCTTCCCTATAGCATTTTTACAGCAGTAAAGAGCCACTGATGCCTTTTTTACTCGCTCCTCGATATTAAGCTTCCATGATAACTTCCTGTCCAGGATCACGCCCAGGAACTTGACCCTCTCAGAAAGAACAAGGGAAACGCCTCCTATCGAGGGAAGCTGGGCATGAGGCACTTTATACCTCCTGGTGAATAGTATGAGCTCCGCCTTTCCAGGATTTATAGCAAGTCCACAGCTAGAAGACCAGTTTGTGACCAAGTTCAGGTACCCTTGCATGAGATCATGCAGAGTGTCCAGGAACTTTCCTCTGACGATGAGGGCCACATCATCCGCATAGGCAATAACCCGGCATCCTCTCCTTTTCAACTCCTCCAAGATGCCGTTTATTACGACTATCCAGAGAAAGGGGGAAAGGACGCCTCCCTGCGGGGTGCCTCTGCTTACTTTACGCTGGTCAGAGGCATTTCCCCATTCCGCTATGACAGTTCTGTCGTGCAACAAGCGAGAGATGAGCCCAACTAAGTGGCTCTCGACTCCAAGCTTAGTTAGCGCTCTTAATATCGCCCATGGTAACACATTATTAAAAGCCCCTCGATATCAAGGAAGGCCCCGACTACAAAGTCTTTATTCCTAAGAGACTCCTCTATGACTTTAACAATTGAGTGCAAGGCAGATTCCAGGGATCTACCTTTTATGTACGCATGCTGAGAGAGGCTCAATCGCTCTCGAGGAATCCTGTTTCTTATATACAGGTCAATGAGCCTCTCAAAAGTTTTCAGTAAGAAGGAGGAGAGGCTGATTGGCCTGAAGTCTCTCGGAGACACATGAGAGCTTTTTCCTGCTTTAGGGATAAAGGTGACCCTCACCCTCCTCCAGGCCCCCGGGATGTACCCCCTTTCTAGGAAGCTCGCATAGATTGGGGTGAGCCAGAGACACGAGAACTCGACAGCCTTTTGCAGCTGCGCAGGAATAATGCCATCCGGTCCGGGGGACTTGAAGGGCTTGAAATAGTCAATCGCCCAAAGCAGTCGGCGTTTCTCCAGTAGTTCACCGGAGAATGTTGGGCAGCCAACCGTACCGACACCGGTAGGCTCACACGGTGTGGGGTTTGCTGGGAAATGAGTGTCAAGGAGTAGCTTAAGCGACTACCCTCCGCTCATGGCCCAGTTTCCCTCTTCGTCCCTCAAGAATCCCAAAGGTACAGGACTCCTCGAAAGGATTCGCCTAAATCGAGACGATTCGTGACAACCTTTTACTACTTCGCAGAAATTTCTCCACGACTCAGTTCTGGCCTTTCTTATCTCGGACTTATATATACCCAGTCCGACCTTGTAGAGTTCCCAGTCGGAGTGTTGTCCACTCTTCCTGGTTTTGTTGAAAAGGAGCCTGCTCGACGCCCTAAGTTCCGAGTGCTCCATCGTCCAACATTTCGGTCGGACTTTGCCCGAGGGCCTGCTCAGCGGGCATGAGCTTTCAATGGCACACCTACAGGCTGATGTAAATTTCTCTACCGAGTCCTCAATCGAGATTTCAGTGCTTAAGTTTACCGGAGGGGCCTCTGGGAGTAGTTCACGCAACTTTTGGCTGTAGAGGTCGCAATTTGTTCTCCTAAAATTTCTATAGGGGATAATTTTAGGACGATCTTCGTCCAGATAAAACTGAATATATCTATGGTCCGAGAAGGAGTGATCCTGAAGAACCCTCCAGTCGGAAATACGGGATAGTAAAGAAGGCGAAGCAAGGTAAGGTCGGTTCGTTACCTCTATTAAAAATACCTAAGTCCTCACTTAGAATATAATCAAAAAGAGACTCACCTCTCGCGTTGATGTCTGAGCTTCCCCAGCACGAGTGCCTCGAGTTAGCGTCGGATCCAATGATAATATCGACTTTTCGTCTCCTCGCTTCGGCTATGGTCTCACNAAGCTCGCATAGATTGGGGTGAGCCAGCGACACGAGAACTCGACAGCCTTTTGCAGCTGCGCAGGAATAATGCCATCCGGTCCGGGGGACTTGCAGGGCTTGAAATAGTCAATCGCCCAAAGCAGTCGGCGTTTCTCCAGTAGTTCACCGGAGAATGTTGGGCAGCCAACCGTACCGACACCGGTAGGCTCACACGGTGTGGGGTTTGCTGGGAAATGAGTGTCAAGGAGTAGCTTAAGCGACTACCCTCCGCTCATGGCCCAGTTTCCCTCTTCGTCCCTCAAGAATCCCAAAGGTACAGGACTCCTCGAAAGGATTCGCCTAAATCGAGACGATTCGTGACAACCTTTTACTACTTCGCAGAAATTTCTCCACGACTCAGTTCTGGCCTTTCTTATCTCGGACTTATATATACCCAGTCCGACCTTGTAGAGTTCCCAGTCGGAGTGTTGTCCACTCTTCCTGGTTTTGTTGAAAAGGAGCCTGCTCGACGCCTTAAGTTCCGAGTGCTCCATCGTCCAACATTTCGGTCGGACTTTGCCCGAGGGCCTGCTCAGCGGGCATGAGCTTTCAATGGCACACCTACAGGCTGATGTAAATTTCTCTACCGAGTCCTCAATCGAGATTTCAGTGCTTAAGTTTGCCGGAGGGGCCTCTGGGAGTAGTTCACGCAACTTTTGGCTGTAGAGGTCGCAATTTGTTCTCCTAAAATTTCTATAGGGGATAATTTTAGGACGATCTTCGTCCAGATAAAACTGAATATATCTATGGTCCGAGAAGGAGTGATCCTGAAGAACCCTCCAGTCGGAAATACGGGATAGTAAAGAAGGCGAAGCAAGGTAAGGTCGGTTCGTTACCTCTATTAAAAATACCTAAGTCCTCACTTAGAATATAATCAAAAAGAGACTCACCTCTCGCGTTGATGTCTGAGCTTCCCCAGCACGAGTGCCTCGAGTTAGCGTCGGATCCAATGATAATATCGACTTTTCGTCTCCTCGCTTCGGCTATGGTCTCACGCAGCAATAGTGGAGGTGGTTCCACCTCGTCCTCATGGGCCATATATGCGGAAACAAGCCCGAGCCCTCTGGCGCCGTCCTCCAAGCTAACCGTCACAATGTCCTCATTGCTGAAATTAGGTAAAATTAGTGCTTTGAATACGTTTCTGATGAGCATACAGGATCTTGGTCTACCAGCTTGTTTCTGCACCATCAGCTTAAATTTGGGCGTTTTAATCCCGGATATACCGTTACTACTCAGTCACGGCTCCTGGATCAGGACTACGTCGGCTCCACCTTGCTCAAGGTGGATGAGAAGGTTTGCGGACGCCGCCTTAGAGGGTTGGAGATTTATATGCAGGATCTTCATCCTCCAAAGTTTTCTCCAGCCACGCCAGTTCGGCGTCCTCGCTGACCGAGGCTAGAAGCCTCTCTTCCTCCACCCTGTCATAAAACTGTCCGATACTGATGACGGATCCCTCGGTTGAGAGAGCGTCCCCAGCACTTTCAGCTTCTGACGTGGCAGATTCTACCTCCATGCTCATGGGAGTTTCCTCCGCGTCGGGCTGGCCTATCATCGGCGCCTCCGGAGGTTGAGAGCAATCCCTCCTGGCATCGGATTGGTAGACCCTAAGAACTACCCTTTCGAAGCCATAAGTTATGAATCCCCCTGACTCAGCGAGGGGACCGAGGGCCTCAGCATTAAGTAAAATCAGCGCTTGCCGATGCGATTCATCGGACCCCTCAAACCTGATAACCCTCCAGTTTTGCGTGGGCAGTTGCGGGTTGCAGTACCGGAGGATTTCCTCTATCTCCTCTGGTGCTGAGGGCTCGGGGGGAGCCAGACACGGGCACGTGGACGGGAAGGAAGGTCCCTCTCATCCACGGCTTCTAGCTTGGCACCTCTCCAAACCTCCCCCACCAGAGACACTGCAGCCTTATACATTGAAGCCGACCGTTCGTCGGCGCAAACAATTTTTTTATGGATGCCGTGATGCCATCCAGCATCCTCGCATCTTGGAGGTGGTCCAGAGCTTCCTCTAACCAGCCTTAAGAAGACAGAGGAGATGGCTGTTGCCACGCGCCTCCAGTTTTCCCTGGATATGGCGCCATCTTCCCTGCTTCTATCAATGACCCGCAGGGTAATCGATCCCGCCTGCTTAGCGATTTCGCTAACCAGGACAGGTGCACCCCCAGTCCTAGGTCTCTTTGCCCCGGATTTTTCTCCCTCTTGAGACCTCTGTCTCTTAGGGGCTGCATGAGATGCACTCGCATCTCCTTTGGTCGAACCCTTTGTACAGCCATCCAGACCACGTAGCACCCCTTTGGCCCGCTCGAGCGTTTTAGCATGTTTCTCAGACAACTGAGAAACATCCTGACAGCCGTAGCGTGCCAAAATCTTGGTTGCCATGCGTCTGTCTGAGTACGCCTTTCGACCCGAGGAAGCCTGCCGTTTGGGATTTTCAGTAGGCTGCTTTTGGGGAGCCTTCGAGGACGCACCAGGAAAGCTAGGTGAGGAGCCCGAACTGGTGCTGGCGATTCCGTCGAGCACCCCACTCAACTGCTCACTCAACCCTGCCCCCTGTGTAAAGACCCTAGGTGAGGAGCCCGAACTGGTGTTGGCGATTCCGCCAAGCACCCCCCTTACCCGCTCANCAACTGCTCACTCAACCCTGCCCCCTGCGTAAAGACCCTAGGTGAGGCGCCCGAACTGGTGCTGGCGATTCCGTCAAGCACCCCCCTTACCCGCTCACTCACCCCTGCCCCCTGCCTAAAGACCCACGCAGAGGCCGGTTCCGGCACTCCTGCCCTCCCATTTGTGAGAGCACCTGCCCCCCCCCAAGAACAGTTGCGTGCGTCGGCTCCGACGCGCTATTGCCTCCCGAACGACTTTCCGTTAAGGACCCCCCAGGAATACGATAGATAGGACGGGGCGGTTTCGCTTCGCCTACCGTGGGTGGTGCTGAAACCCCCCCTGATGAGCAAGCTTTGGGGGTCGGTTTCGATTCCCCGCGACCGCTCCAACTCTTTTTTATTTTATTGTTATTTTTGTTTTTGCTTGTGTTTGCGTTTTCATTTTTCACTGGGTCCCCACTCAGAGCCGCTATCCAAAACCCGAGCCTTTAAAATGGACCCATAGCTACCTCTGACAAGACTATGGCGAGGGTTGACACATGCCCTTATGGGGTCATGTGTTCAGAGCCGACCAGCGCAAAGACGGGAGCCATCTCAACCGCACCTACACCATAAACTTAACGGCGACGGGAGTTGGAACGTACTCTGAGGCCTGCCAGGGTTTTAACGGGACGGGGGNGCCGAGGAAGCCTGCCGTTTGGGATTTTGAGTAGGCTGCTTTTGGGGAGCCTTCGAGGACGCACCAGGAAAGCTAGGAGAGGAGCCCGAACTGGTGCGGCCGATTCCGTCGAGGACCCCCCTGAACCGCTCACTCAACCCTGCCCCCTGCGTAAAGACCCTAGGTGAGGCGCCCGAACTGGTGCTGGCGATTCCGTCAAGCACCCCCCTTACCCGCTCACTCACCCCTGCCCCCTGCCTAAAGACCCACGCAGAGGCCGGTTCCGGCACTCCTGCCCTCCCATTTGTGAGAGCACCTGCCCCCCCCCAAGAACAGTTGCGTGCGTCGGCTCCGACGCGCTATTGCCTCCCGAACGACTTTCCGTTAAGGACCCCCCAGGAATACGATAGATAGGACGGGGCGGTTTCGCTTCGCCTACCGTGGGTGGTGCTGAAACCCCCCCTGATGAGCAAGCTTTGGGGGTCGGTTTCGATTCCCCGCGACCGCTCCAACTCTTTTTTATTTTATTGTTATTTTTGTTTTTGCTTGTGTTTGCGTTTTCATTTTTCACTGGGTCCCCACTCAGAGCCGCTATCCAAAACCCGAGCCTTTAAAATGGACCCATAGCTACCTCTGACAAGACTATGGCGAGGGTTGACACATGCCCTTATGGGGTCATGTGTTCAGAGCCGACCAGCGCAAAGACGGGAGCCATCTCAACCGCACCTACACCACCAACTTAACGGCGACGGGAGTTGGAACGTACTCTGAGGCCTGCCAGGGTTTTAACGGGACGGGGGCAGTTGCAGCATTAGCCCACCAGCCATTTCTGCTGAGTGTCACCTCAGCATACTCAGGTGGTAGAATACCACAACCACCAGCTCAGGGATCAACAAATCCAAACTTTTTCCACAGTCGTAGTCAGAGGACGAAGCCAAGGTCGTTACCGTTCAGGTTTTGAGGCCGTGAAGGCCGCAGGCCATTTGGCATTACCCTGGGTGCACCACGAGGAGGCGACCTGCTCTACTAATTAGCTAGGCATATACAAAAAAATATTAAATATTAAACAAAAGAAATATAGCGAAAACTGGTCAACATAAGGCATTCTATTATTGCCACCATTGGAAATTACAAATCCTGAAAATCCCGGAATTCTTGACAAATAATCCCGGGATTTTCGGGACTTCAAAAAGTCCGAGATCCCGGGATCCCGGGATTAACAGCCCTAGTTCGGATATTCTAGGTGCATNCGAAAATCCCGGAATTCTTGACAAATAATCCCGGGATTTTCGGGACTTCAAAAAGTCCGAAATCCCGGGATCCCGGGATTAACAGCCCTAGTTCGGATATTCTAGGTGCATACTCTTAAATCATAGTCCTTCCTATGTACATCTAAAACACTGGAAGTGTGTCTTCCGTCTATCACAATATGATGTATTGCTGTAATTACTTAACCCTTCCGGTACGGCTGGTACATATATGTACCAGCAAAAGTTTAAACATCCCTAAAAATTACAAGTGTTAACTGATTTCCTTGAAATAAGTAAGTATCGTTCCGTTTGTACTTCAGTTCTTGTTGGGTTCCTGTAAAGCATGTACGATCATTATTGCATTTGGCTTATCATTTTTCATATTTTCTCGGAATAGTTAGTCGTAAAAACAAAATTTTTTTTTAGATTTCGTTCGATTCTTGTGCAGTGCAGACCGCGTATTCAGTACAGTGTAAAAAAAATAAAATTTATATAAAGTATTATAGTGACTACATCTTCTCAGGTAACAACATTGATATATTTATTGCGGTTTTCATACTATAATTCAACCTGGTACATATACGTACCATCAGTGCTATTCACTGGTACTCATGTGTACCGTTAGTCCCTGAAATGTGCATATGTATATAAACCAATTATGTATATAAATTTATAGATATGGCCAAATCGCTCAATTCGAAGGATATAATAAAGATGCTAGAAGGTTCAGATAGCGATGATACTGACGCAGCTGACTTTTCATCAGGCACTGATAATGTCTATGAACCAAGTAACGCGAGTAGTTCCAGCCATAGCAATGTTGACTTTGGAAGGGAGCGCAGAAGAAAAAATTGAAAACCATAGCAATAGTGAGTCTTTGGAAGAGAGAGGAGAAGAAAACAATGAAAACCAAGACATCAATAACACCAACAGAGTATTCAATAAATCTTTTGTTTGGTATTCGCCCGACAAAAATTTTATTCCAAAACGAACCTCCAGTGCTTAACGCGCTTGCGACGTAAGCTCCCATATACCGCGTACTTCAAATCCTCTTGAAATTTTCTATAGGCTACTACCAAGATCAGCTTTTATGTATATAGCGCACGCTTTTTAGGACCACATAATCTGGTTTAGTGTACGCAAAATGACAGGATATCAAAGAAGTTTTGGCACTTACTAATTGCCACGAACCCAAAATGGTACCAGTAACGAAAAACTTGAAAACAGGCAACAGGAAAAAATTCAATTGGAATGTTCAGATCAACTAAAGTTTTATCGTGAAATTATGGGTGGCGGACCAAATGCTTGGGTTATATGAATACGATAGAAAGTCTGATAAATGGTGGAAAAAAGTATTTTATCGTATGATAACGATGACAACCGTCGAAGCGTGGGTAATTCACAATGACCTTAATCGCACAAAGCTGCCATGTAAATTTTTTTTGGCGGCGTTAACTAAAAGTTGAATAGAGGACGGGTTAAAAACTACAGTCGTTCGTAGATCCCTAAAACCTGTTAAGCGATCTCTGAAAATATTAGCACGTAGTCATCTCCCGACTGACACTGAATGACACATTAAACACTGACAAAACGAATTTGCAAACAGTGTAATTTGCCTTTGTGTAAAATGTTTTTTGAACCTTGTCACTCATAAATTGGCGAATCTCTATGAATATATAGGTTTTTGCACATATATTATTTCTATAATTAATTTTTACATTTATTTTTATAAACAAAAATATTTTTATAAATGAATTGTTCTAAATAAAAAAAAAATGATATATTTCAGTTCCTATTACGACTTTTTAGCGAATTCTTATGGGCGATTCCACCATCGCGGGTTGGACAGTTGTATAGAAAAAATTTTCTTTTTTGTTTAAATTTAAGTATAAAGTACAGAACAATTCTACATTTTGATAAAGCTACGCCTAATTGACTATTATAAGAGTTATTCCAAAATACAAAAAAAAAATTCCAGCTTACTTTTATATGCGAAAAATCTGATTTATTTCTTTTGTCACGGGTGAGACAAAAAAGAACCCGCTTTTTGGAGCAGATATGTTTTACGGAAACTGAAACCTGGCAACACTGGTGTGAATAGAAGTCTGATTTGAGTGTGCTCTCGATTGAATTTAATAATATAGTGTAAAAACAAAAGAAAAAACAGCGTTAAGTGCAGGAAAAATCGCGTAGACATTAGATGGCTGTAAAGTTCCCAGCCAAACTGCACTTCTCACATTCAATCGAAAAATGGGAACACATGTTTGCGGTACTCAAAAAAAAAAAGTAACAAAAGTAGAGAACATCCCAAATAAGCGTTCCTGAACGATGTTACTCGCCGGCGCTCTCCTTCACCAAATACGTGTTCCGCTATGCTCACATACTTAAGTGTCAAGCAACCTGAACGTAGTATTTGGAAACTTCACATAGGAAGGTCAAACTGCACGTGAAGTTGTATGTTCTCTTTATGGGTTTGGATTCTACTTATAACACGCGAAGACATTTTTTTTTTCGAATGTGAGCAGGTTTGCATTCGTTCGCTTTCAAAAAATGGGGTGTGATGTTAAAGTAATTGGTCTGTAGATGTGTACTAAGGTAAACTTTTTTTTAAAGTGGTGCCACCTATTAAAAATTTTAATTAAAATTATTTAATAAGTTAAATCACTTATTAAAGTATTTCTAATATATATGTAGGAGTGTTGCCATCCATTTAAAACGTCAGATTCAACTAAACTTAAGCGCGTTAGGTAAATGAAATACATAGATACATATTAATGTATTAAAATATGGGTGTTCGAAAACGTGAACCAATTTTTTGAAGGAGATCAGATCTGCACAGTTCTTTCGAATTTAAAAAATTTGATGTCAAATTAAGGACCTTGGTTTTATTTTTTTAAGTAAGAACTTTTTTAGAGGTACAGGGTGAATTGATGCAATTATTATTATTATTAAATATCGATTACAAAATCGATGACAAATTCGTTAAAAATTTCAATTATTATATCGATAAGTTCCAAGAATCCCGAAAATCTCTATATTGTATAATATATTTAATGTAACTTTTTAGGCAGGGGCAAACCTATTAAAAATATTACCTCTTGATAAAAGTGCACTGAAATGCCTTTCGTTCGATAAAAGCGTTAAAAAATTTTACGCCACTAAAATATTTTATTCACTTTATTTTCAGACAGATGGCAAGCCTATGTAAAAATTTGCATTTTTTCCGAAAGCGGTAAAGTGACCTTCAAAATTGTGTTTCAATATTTAAATTTGATGTAGTATGAGGGTAGATATGGAGCCATTACATAAAAATACCTTAAAGAAACTTAAATGTATGTATGTATGTACATATATAAAATTGGTAGAAAAAATTTGGGTTGGTAAAAAGGTAAATTTTTTCTCATTTTGGTAGATATTTGTTGAACTCTTCGTTACCGATTTATTTTTTGTAGTTATCTTTATATTATAAATTTCTTTGCATACTTTTTATATACTTACATACGTATAAATGTATATCGATATAAGGCGAACATATCGTGCTCCATTCAAAACTCATTTTACTGGAATCCCGGGGAGCTTTTGATTGCCTAAATATTTTAAATGATTATTTAAATACAAATCAAAAAAAAAATTACAGGTATGTAATGACGCACTATACTTGTTCGCAAAAAAAATTTAATCAACGTCATTTTTTATCAATAGAAAATGTTAAATAAAAAACACAAAAGACTGGTGGCAAAAAATTAAAAAAAAAAATCAACGGGAACCACAGTGTGAGCTATACTCAATATTATTTGCTTTAAAACTCGGTATCTTAAATTGTTCTAAAAATTCAGAGTAAAAAATTTGAAATTTGGACGTTGTATATAGGTTGAATCCTTAATTTTTATGAATTTAGTTAAAACAACAAAAAATTTTTACTTGAAAAACATTGCGAATAATAAAAAAATCACCAGGTGCTTTTTTGAGTCACTGTATTTGTCAGCCTTGAAATCCAACGGAGAATCACTCTTGCCAAAAAGTGCTACGTTGGGCTGAGTAGGCAATTGAGAAGTAAAGTACTCTCTCGTCGTACAAAGTTCACACTCTATAAGTACTCATCATGCCTGTGCTGGTGTATGGCGCGGAGGCATGGACAATGAAAGCATCTGATGAGGCGGCTCTTGGAGTTTTCGAGAGAAAGATTCTGCGAAAGATTTACGGACCTTTACGCGTTGGTGATGACGAATATCGCAGACGATTTAACGATGAGCTGTATGAGCTTTACAACGATATAGACATAGTGCAGCGAATTAAAATTCAGCGGTTCCGCTGGCTTGGCTATGTCGTTGGAATGGACAGAAACGCTCCCGCTCTGAAAATTTCAACGCGGGCCGCGATGCTGGTAACAGAGGAAGAGGAAGGCCTCCTCTGCGTTGGAAAGACCAGGTGGAGAAGGACTTGGCTTCACTTGGCATTTCCAATTGGCGTCAGTTAGCACAGAAGAGAAATGACTGGCGTGCTGTTTTGGACTCGGCCAAAATCGCTTAGGCGGTTACAGCGCCAATAAAGAAGAAGAGGTATTTGTCTATAATAACTCGAGTTGAAGTTTTTCAAATTATGAAGTTTCTTTGTTGAAAGAAACTGCGAATATGCTAATAATATGACTCAAATACCGTATAATTAGCTAAATAAAAATTACTAAATAACTAAAAAAATAGCAAAACTTTAGTTTTAATTGAAAAAAAGAAAAAAATAAAGCTATAGTTTTTATTAAAATAACTAAAAAAAAATTTATTGGTATATATTTTATAGATTTGGTAGATTTTTCTCAAGTGGATGGTAAATATTTTTTTTCGTCAGTGGCAACCCTGGTCGCATAGACGTACATACATACATAGCATCAACAAAACAGCATTGCCGTATTACTGACTGAGCTGATATAAGTCCCACTACGCGTAACGCCATCTGCAGTGGGATAGCGAAATTTCTTCAAGTATTACACTGCGTCTTACTATGCCTTTAGGACGAACTCCAGTCAAAAATTCTGTTTGCGAACAAAGCAGCAAGCGGAAAATTACAGAACTATCACCAGATAATACTGTCAGTATTCAGAATACTCAAGTTGGTAAAATGGATGCCTCTGAGTTAATGGGTTTAATGGGGGCACTACTGGACCAAAAGCTGGATGACAAGCTGAAGAACATGCCGACAAAAGCAGACTTAGAAGTAGTAACTGAAAAGTTAACTGAAGTGTCTTCAGAGGTAGTATCGCTGAGGGCCGAAAATGAACTCCTTAAGGGTAAGCTAAAGCAGTTGGAACAACAATGGCAGGCAGACAGAAGGGAAGTAGCGCGAGTGGTTGACTTCCAGAAGAGATGCAACATCATTGTCAGAGGTCTCGACAAAGGAAACGGTCCTATGGAAGCAGCTAAAGTGTTGTCCGACCAACTTGGCGCTGCTGACGTAATTGTTAAATCATGGAAAATATTATATGAACATAACACGAAATTAGGTATTGCTGTCGAAGTTGGTTCAGTGGAGATGGTGCAGAAAGTATTGCTTAGCTCTAAAAAACTAGCAGGCACGTCAATATCTTTGGAGAAAGACCTTAGTTCGGATCGGCAGCTAAAACGGCGGATGATGGTGCAAATAAAAAGTGAGATTATGAAAGTAGACCGTAGTCATAAAGTTAACGTAAGAGATGATAGAATTAATATAGGGAACGTATGGCTATCTTGGAATAGGGAAAATGTACTAACTGGGAAAGATATATCTGCTAGAGCAGTTTTTGAAAATACATATGAAGATAAGCTAGATAATATAGATTTTTCATACAGCTCTGTCCTGTATAGAACTCAAAAAAACAGGAATACAAAAAAGTAAACAAAGATAGCAGTGAACACACATACAAGTTAAAATTTCAGACTATTTTCCACACTGTCATTTTAGTGGCTCAATTCAATGGAACTCTTTTCTATTTTATACCCCAGTACACAAACTGCACGAGTTGGGATGACGAGTTTGGAAAGTTCGGAGAATTCCTGTCCAAGTTACATCCCTCTTCGTTTTGTATTATAGGCGACCTGAATGCCCGGATAGGCCTCGAACTTAGCATAGAAAGTAATCTTCCCCACGAAGTGCCAAACTGTGTGGACCGCAGAGTCTGTAAAGATTCAGTTTTAGATAGGAAAGGAAAACGACTGATAAGCCTGGTGGATGATCTAGGCGGTGTTGTTTTGAATGGTAGAACGAAAGGCGACTCCCAGGGTGAACTAACGTTCTGTGGTGCAGTGGGCAGTTCAGTCATCGATTATGCCATTGCCTCTTTCGACTTTCTGGCATTAGTTGACAGTTTATGCGTTGGTTCTAAGGAATTTTCAGATCACATGCCTCTTATTTTGACCCTTGTTGGTCTTTCAACTGTGTACTCACCGGGGCCGCGCAATTCCCCCAAAAAGCTAATTTGGAAGCAAAAAAATCTAAAGAGTTATTGCGATCGGCTCACTAGAGCTCTTCACTGTAATAATGTGGGGCAAAATGCATCAATTACGGACAGGGTGTCTGCGTTAGCAAACAGCATAACAAACGCGTCAAGTTTTAAAACAGGGAAAAAACTCTTCACTCCCAAAAATGACTGGTTCGACTGCGAATGTTTTAATGTGCGTAATAAAATGTTAAAACAAGTTAGGCTTTTTCGGAAACACAACAGTGTAAGTGCGAAGAAAAAGTATTCGACGTGCCGCAGAAAATACGTCAATTTATGCAACCAGAAAAAGTGGAGCTGGCGATGTAGGGAAATTGATAAGCTGAACACAGTAACTGAAGCTAGGGACTGGTGGCGTTTGGCGAACTCACTCAAGCAGTCTAGTCCACGAGTGAATAGCAATCTAACCCTTACAGATTTCTACACTCACTTCAGAGCCCTCCTGCATCCCCCAGTGCAAGAGATTTCTACCCATTTGGCTATACCTTTGATTATCGACCCGTTCTTAGACGCTCCAATTGAAATGCGAGAATTGTTGCTGGCTCTTAGGTATTGCATAAACGACAAAGCTCCAGGCCTTGATCAAATTAGTTACGAATTTTAAAAATTTGGGCATCAATGTCTCTTAGACGAAGTGCTGTTAATCTTAAACACAATATTTTTTAAGAAGCAAATCCCCTCTTCATTTCGCAAGGCAGTGATAATCACCCTTTTCAAGAAAGGTGACGCTGAAATTGTTGCGAACTATAGGGGACTTTCGTTGCTTGATACATTATATAAAATTTTCACGGGTATCTTGCTTAACCGTATATATGCATGGATGGACTGCAACACCGTTTTAAACGAATTTCAGGCTCGTTTCCGGAAAGGCCACTCTACAGTGGACAATACGGAAAACCTTCACATTCTCTGTTGATTTTTCTTGCGCGTTCGACACAATTCCACGCAACATGCTGTTTTATAAACTAGCATCATACGGATTGTCGAGTCATATGATTGAAATACTTCGCTTATTATATGTAGATACCACAAACCAAGTGTGGCTCAACAACGAGTTGTCTGAGTCATTTCCTGTCAACCAAGGTGTAAGACAAGGATGTTTGTTAAGCCCAGCACTTTTCTCGCTATATCTCATCGATTTAAATGATAGTCTACCCGGTGGCGTGTTTGTAGCTGAGGCGCTAGTAAAGCTTTTAATGTATGCAGACGACTTAGTTTTGTTCGCTGAATCTCCGGAGTCGTTACAGGAAATGATTGACGCCATGTATGATTATAGCAAAAAGTGGGGCCTTAAAGTCAATCTAGCAAAATCGAAAATTATGATATTTAGGAAGGTTACCAGAGTTCCTTCTGGGTATAGCAGTATAGGGTATATAGGGTATAGAATATTGAGATTGTGAAGGAATACAAATACCTCGGTATCACTCTCAACTATAAACTCATATGTCAAACATTTAGAAGAAAAACTACTAGTATCAAAAAATTCCATCAATGCTACCTGGTTAAAATACATTAATAATCCAAATATCTGTATATCTAAAAAATTTAAAATTTTCGACGCAGCTGCAAGATCGATCATATTTTATGGAGCACAAATATGGGGTATAGATACACAGGAATCGGTAGAGCAGCTCCTGCGGTTTTTTATTAAGAAGCTCATATTTTTGCCCTCTAACACCCCCAATTATATGATTCATCTGGAAACTAGGCTACTCCCACTATATTTTCATACTCTGCGTGCCCATATGTTGTTCATCTCCAGATGTTTAAGCTTATCGGACAACAGACTACCATGCATTCTGGCCAAGGAGGCGGTGAGACAAAATGCGTGTTGGGTAGCTAAGTGGCACAGTATAGCAAACAGCGCAAATATTGAACCATTGACAGAATTTACTACTAACACTGTAAATACATACATTCCGTTGTTGCTTGAGAAACTCGAAAAACAAGAATTTCAACTGTTTCAAGAAAAAGCACAAAGTACCACAACCCATGACCTGTATCCGTTTCTACAGATAAGTACTATTTTAAAGATGAATTTTCGGCTCATCAATTAAGTTTAGTTTTTCGCGCAAGAGGTGGGCTACTGAANAAGCACAAAGTACCACAACCCATGACCTGTATCCGTTTCTACAGATAAGTACTATTTTAAAGATGAATTTTCGGCTCATCAATTAAGTTTAGTTTTTCGCGCAAGAGGTGGGCTACTGAACATAAATGCGAGATCTTTCAAGAACGTCGCATCCGCAGCTTGTCCAGTTTGTAACTTGGGGGAGTATGAAAATACATTCCACGTTCTTGGGACATGTCCAATCTATAAAAGCATGCGCTTACACTGCTTTGGGGAGACGGTTTTGGATCTGGCTAAAGTAATCAATATTTTAAATGGCTGTAATTACAGAGCTTTGTGCACTTACTTATTACACTGATTAAAGTATAGGGAGTTAATTTTAACGGAATTCTCATAAACCACACAAAATTTTTGTTTATTTTCTTCTTCTTAGTTTTTAAGTTGCCAGTAAAAATTTTCCGACTATCGACCTATTATGTCATAGTCGTAGGTTCGTATTTTCATCCGTTTATAAATATTAAACATTAATTGTATCTGATATAATAAAATAAAGAACATTTTACTACTACTACTACTACTACTACTATGGGCCTGTTCGAGGCATGTAATAAAAGCGGCATTACTGCCGTACTGATGAAAAATTGCAACATTGTTGCAACTGCCCAACTGATAATACATTGCTAGAAATTCACACAGAACGTGATACTTTAATAATTCGCGCAACACTGCGGTTGTGATTGCAACTCGAACAAGCCCTGTTTTACGGAAACTCTGCGAATTTATTTCACTTTTCTGTTTGAACATGATGACTTCAAATAAAACATAGAACCAGGAACACAAACAAAGCAAAAACTACAAAAAAATGATGGTTTCCAAAATTCCTCTGTCACGGGTGGGACAACGTTTGTCACGGGAAGGACACCCACAAGTTTTTATAATAAAAGGAGCCGTTAGTGTGGTTCATATATAAAGATTAGTTATTAAAAAATATAAGAAGCCTAGTAGGGGTTAAATTCACTCAGGTTTTATCTTAGAATTGTGCCTTCTATATAAAAGAATATGCTTAGCACCGTCAGCAAAAAAAATATAAAAAATGAACGCGATTTCCTAGCGTCTTGAAATTTTCACTTCTACCTACTTAAATTTAAACTACAAAACTGCATACCTAAAAATTCTGACCAAAAAGTTAAAAATTGTTGGGTGTTATTGTTAAAGTTTGTTGAATTTTTATAATTTTTGTAAGAAGTTTGAAATGTGGATTTATGTGGTTCTGCTTAGGTAATGTTCTACATATTTATAAAAAAAAACAACTATAAACATTAGATTAATAAAATAAAAAAGCAAAACTGGTCAAAATGTAACTTAACTTAATCAGCTGACCACAAGGGTATATAGATAATGGACGATTCCGCGCATCCCCCCTCCTCCCCTGCGTCCACCCCAAGAAACAAATAAAGCTTATCAGCCCTGTAAACCTACCTACTGTCCCACACATTGCTGTCACGGGTGGGACATGCCTCTCTGTTGCATTATTCTTATCTAACAACGTGGAAATGACAATGCAATTGTGGTAAATATTTGCAATGAATTTTTAACATTATGTAACAAACACAAAACACAATCTCAACTTCTGTAATTAAATATAACAAATTTTATCTGTTTTTGTCACGGGTTGGACAAGACCAAGACTGCTTAATAATAACGGATAATGTAGATTAAGCACTCACAAAATATAATGTATAACACAACTTTATTAAAAGCAGATGAGTTCTACTATATATTTTTCTTACCAAACACTTCAATTATGAATCGCAAATTATTTGACAGTGCATTCAACACAACCTACTTTAAACTAAATCAAAAAATTTACTTAGAACTTGATTTCAAAACGTAAAAAAGGTGATAAACATGCATTTAAAGCTTTAACTTGTTATTTTTTGGTTGATTCAAGATTTTTACAAATGTCTTATCCACACGTTTGTTATTTTTATAAAGAAAATAATTTTCGCACTGAGGTCCACTTTCCCATGGAACCTCCCTTATATACAAATCTTGAATTATTGATAGACAGTAAATAAACTATAAATGAATATATATTAGCGTGGGCCGAATATGGACTTGGGCGAGCCTAAGATATTGACCAAAAATTTTCACATTGCACACAGATATTTTTTGGAGCATAATGAACGATATTTTTGCTATTGCCAATCAAAATTATAAAAAAGCGGATTTTCTGCCCGCGCTAATATATATACGTACACATACATTATTATTTGTTCCACAGGACTGATGGTATATTATTGTACCAGCTAAAAAGACGGGTGGTACAATTATGTACCACCCCCTCCCAATGCAATTATTCATATTTTTCCATTTCAGATATGTTAATACGATACATAGTAATGTATTCTATTTATTTGGCATATCTTGATGATTCGGAAGCCGTCCCGAAAGGTTTAAGACGTAAAGGTCTTGGCTGTTCACCAAACCAGTCTATTGTTTTATCAATGGTTATCTGATACAAAACTTTCGATGTACGCTTAGAAAACACGAACCTAAAGACAATGTAATAAACAATTGAACTATACATTTATTTATTAGTTTACCATTTTCGCTCATTGTCGACTGCAGCCAGGCTTTTACCCTTCTTAAATGGAAGTGCTTTGAAGTTAGCGACAATAACATGATACAGAACCGGATGATCCACATATCCACTTTTTAAACCAATTTACTAATTATATTGTTAGCATTGAGTGTATAATTTGTTATATAGTATATACATAGGAAAAAACGTGAAAGTTAGGGGGGAGGCCGAAATTATTGAGCTAGCATTTCCTGTTACTATATGTGAAAATATAGACAAAAATTTGCCCCTACCTGGCTACGCCCATGCTATAACCTATAGTTACCATACAACAGATGTTGGGTCACCGATTGGCAACCGCTGCATTTTTTGAACATATGTTTTTTATGTACTTTAACATCTACTTAATTATGTGCCTAAAATATTCACGGTCAGAATAACTCAAGTCATTCACCCCAATAATATTTGTGTTTGCATTTTTACATATTGTCTTGCTTACATATCGTCGCTCCCAACGAAGAGTAGCACATCTCAAATTACCGTGGAAGACTAGCACGTTTCACTATTCGCGTCGCAGACTAGCACATTTCATTATTCGCGTCGAAAAGTAGCGCATTTCAGATTTTCGCGTGGAAGAGTAGCACATTTCATTATTGGCGTCGAAAAGTAGCACATTTCATAATTTTGCGTGGAAGAGTAGCACATTTCACTATTTGCGTGGAAGACTAAGTGCTCATTTACACACGGCGATTTTTGTTGCCGCAACTCGACGTTTGTAGGAGAGAGCGTGACGAGGAAAGGAGAGGGGCACCGAGTTGCTCGTGCTCGGGCAACACGCTTTGTGCTCTCGTTCGTCTGTGTAAATTGAACTGCTGTTCACAGCTGACAACAACAATTGCATACACACAAATCGCCGTGTGTAAATGAAACGAGCAACACCAAAAGGGAAAAATAGCGGCGACAAAAGTTTCCGTGTATAACCGCAGTCTAAAGCAGCTGNGCGACAAAAGTTTTCGTGTATAAACGCAGTCTAACACATTTCAGATTTTTGCGAGGAAGAGTAGCACATTTCATATTCTCGCGTAGAAGAGTAGTGAATTCATATAAAGTGGTACTAGCAGCCGTACAAAAACAAAACATACATGTATGTTATAATTATTTCTCCTCGACTAAGCTGTGAGTTTAATGTTGTGTATGGAGCTTTTCGGTATTTTATTACAAATAGAATAAACGTTTATTTTCCTCCTACTTGTTTTGACGCATATTCGCGTCTTCCTCAGGGAATCTATTTATAAATACGAGAAACATATATGCGCATTAGGGTGGTCCAAAAATGCAAGTGAAATAGTAAAGTTGGAATCTTTATGCTCTCACCCCTGGGATTTTTCTATATCGAAAAAATATACCCCTATTTGTTTATTTTGAAAACAAAAAATATTTAGAGGTCGCTCAAAGCGCCCAAAGTTGTCCATGTATTTTATATGGGGAAAAAACTTTTGGTAGAAATGGTTTGGAATGCAAAAAAAAACTAATATTTTTCTATCGAGAAACTCTTTTCATCTGCAAGATTCCCAATAATAGTACCTAATTGTTTATTCAGCCATTTTTTCATCGCAACTATAATTTGTAGGTCCGCCAAAAACCCACAAAAACCCCGAAAAATGTAATGGGGGACAAATAAAATATCGGTAGTATTAAAAAGTGGTTAAATAAATAATTAGGTATTATTAATGTAAGTCTCCTGAAGAGAACCAGAGTTTTCCGATCGAAAAATATTGATTTTCAAGAATTCTATACCATTTCTACGAGAAGTTTTTTTTCCCCATATAAAAATACATGGAAAACTTTGATCGCTTTGAGCGACCTCTAAATATTTGTTGATTTTAAAATAAAAAAATAGGGGTACACTTTTTTCTATATAGAACAATCCTAGGGGGTTAGAGCATTACAATTCCGACTTTACTATTTTGGACCACCCTAATGTACATGCAGTCATATCAAGAGCACCTCATTTCAAAGTAATATTGTTTTCCACTTATGTTCATTTATTAATTTTTAAGAATTTTCATTAAAATAAAGTTCATTCTCTGAAGAAGTCCATATAAATCCAAATTTAAAACTTTGTAGAAAACTAAAAAATCTAAAAATGTTCATCCAAATGTCAAAATTATTTTTTCTAGAATTTTTTGAGTATATAGATTTAAAGCCCTTTCAATTTTATTGCAACAATGTGCAAGTTTCAAGTGGCTAAAAATTTCCGTTGTTGCGGTTTTCTTCCATTTAAAAATAAATTGTGTTTATTCGTTATATGGTAGCGAATGCGACAAAAAGAATTAAAGGTTTTAAGGCTCTTGAAACTTGCACATTATCACACTAAAATTGAATCGGCTATAAAGCTTCATACTCAAAAAAATTTTAACACTTCTGAGTAAATAAATTTGAAATTTGAATGAAAATTAGTTGATTTTTTTAGATTTCTACAAAATTTTAAGCGTGGGTTTACATGGTTTTTTTAACTGAACTTTATTTTAGTTGAATTTGAACATACTGAAAACAAAATTTCAATGGTGAACCATAAAACAATATGAATTGCATAAAGCTTAACGGGGAAAAATGCCTTAAAAAAAACGAAAAGTGGATGATCTCCAGCAAATGATCACTAAACGCTATATACCGTCTGAATTTTATGAATTTTATAATAGAATTATAGAAATATAAAATNACACAACTAGTAGCTTTCCCTGCAGGGTACATATTCACATATATGCGCCCGCTATGTTTCACTCACGCAATGATACGTATGTTTGTTTGTACACTTTGCCAATTTCACCTAACAAATGCATGTAGTAAGCTTAGCATATTAGAATGCCTACAGGGATGCTGCTCTCCCATTCTTTCTAATGTTTTTCATTACTGCATATTACCATGTATACTTTTCATAAATAGCGTTAAACATATACTAGGGACATCCACCTTTTATGAAGTTTTGACATAACTTATGTATTAGGGAAATATTAGATCTTATGTATTAGAATATCGGTACTTGTTTATTATTTTGAATTGTATTTAAGGAGATGAAATTTGAAAATAAAACCAGTCTAATAGCTGGCCACCACGTCGTTGCGTCGTTACTTGGCCCCTTTACTTGCTGCTACGCTGCTAGTATTTTACGCTTTTTGCGGATTTGAGCGGTCACAAAAAAACGCTTTGTGATCCTACATTTTTTGGCGCCCAACGTGGGGCAGTTACTTGGTACGGAATTTGCAAAATTTTATTTTGGAATTCGGTGGTCAGCATTAGACTCCACCACACATCATCACTCGCTCATCGTGGAAATCATCAAGCGCATATCACTTCCCCCCTGCTTTGCGTCCGCTACGTCGTCGTCGCCACCACTCGCCGCTGCTAATATTCGTCGTCCGCATATCTCTTGAAGTCGCTACTACGTGTATACAAGGTTTGCTTTGTCGTGCTCTTAACAACGTAAGTAAAAACCTACTTTGCATTAATTTTTTGTACTCTACGATGTCGTTGGACGAGTTGAAACAGCAACGCGCTAGCACCAAGAAAAATATTACGCGCATTAAAAATATCATTGACGCTAGTTTGCGGCAAGGTGGAAAGATCCTTTCAGCTGCCGAATACAAATGTCGGTTGGGCATCCTTGAATCATATTTTAAGCAGATTCTCTAAAGTCAAACTGACATCGAAAGATTGCATGCTGAGGATGGAGGACGCGCTGACCTGGAGGATCTCTACATCACAATTAAACTGGTTATTCAATCGCAGCTGGCAGAAGATAACAACGTTTCGCTTTCGGATACAACCTGCGTAGTACAATCAACTTCAAAACTTCCACGGCTCAAGCTTCCAACCTTTGACGGCAATTATTCGAATTACCAGAACTTTATTACCTCTTTCAAACAAATAATTGATCGCGAGTTCAATTTAACAAATATGGAAAAATTCAATCATTTGCGAAATTGTCTCCATGGCCAAGCTTTAGAAACTGTAGATGCGTTCCAGGTGACAAATGAAAACTATCCAAAGGCTTTATAGCGGCTTAAGGTACGGTATGACAACAAAACACTTATTTTTTTGTAAGGTATATCATCATTATTTGATTTGCCTGCGGTTACGAAAGCAAACGGCATTCAGCTTAGAAGTATAATTGATAAAGCTTCAGCTATTTATGGTTCGTTGACTTCGTTAGGTAGTGACAGGCCAATATCCCAAGCTATGCTCATTTATATGGTTTTACAGAAATCTGATGAGCAGACCAACAAAAAATGGAAGGAATCGCTAGACTTTAAAACTCTGCCGTCATGGGAGGACTGCACAAAGGTTTTAGAAAAGCACTGCCAATATCTGGAGTCTCTGGACAACACACACACTAGTAGATCATCCGCGCAAAGTACCAGCAAATCAACGTCCAAGTCAAGGGATCAACCAAGAGGCTACACATTCTCCTGTTCTAGCATGTCGTGCGAATTTTGTTCCAGCACAGGCCATAAGGTTTCAAATTTTGAATACAAAGAAAATGGGACTTTGTATCAATTGCCTTTCGAAGGGACATCAAGTAGCATATTGTCCATCAACACACAGGTGCAAGGTTTGTGCACGACAACACCATAGTTTATTTCACCGCGGTTCTGCACCAGGCCAACAAGCAGCAACTCATTCATCTACTTCACAAGAGGCAGCCGTGCATACACACATGAATAGTTCGTCGTTGGATAATGTGATCCTCGCAACAGCAAAAATTTTTGTTCGTGACGCATCAGGTAGTTATAGGCTGGGTACTGCACTGCAGGATTCTTGCTCGCAAGTCAATTTCATAACAGAGGAGTTTTCTCAAAGGTTGTTGTTGCCAAGAAACAAGCAGAGCATAGAAATCCAAAGCATCGGTGCGTCATCAACAAATATAAAGTACAAAACCACAACTAACATAAAGACGCAAGTCACTGGCTTTGAACTTCCATTAACGTTTTGCATTACATCGAACATTGCTTATCAACCAGATCCTGAAATAGACATTTCAGCATGGAATATACCAAACAACATAGTACTTGCTGATGATGAGTTTTATGTACCAAAAAAAATCAACATGTTGCTGGGTACAGAAACATTCTTTAGTCTGCTGTCTGTCGGTCAAATCCAACTTGGACCTAACTTACCCTCTTAGGCTGGGTTGTTTCGGGACGTTACCAAGCGGGCAACAACTTTTCTAAACCATCTGGTTTATCTACAGCCAACGAATCTTTACACGCCAAATTGGAAATGTTGTGGAAATTGGAAGAAGTTACGAGTAGACCAGAGGCTTGGACTCGTGAACAGAAGAGTTGCGATCACTTGTACAGTGAAACTGTGTCAAGGAAACCCGACGGCAGAATAGTTGTCAGACTACCTTTCAAGGATGATCCGGTTTGTTTGGGCGACTCGTACACTACGGCACTGAGACGATTCAATGCACAAGAACGTCGATTAGTAAAATCACCACAATTGAGGTCACAATACGTAGAATTTATGAACGGATACGAACGTTTGGGACACATGAGCGTGGTAAAATATCCAAATCTGGGCCAACCGCACTATTATATCCCGAATCACTGTGTGTTAAAGCCAACAAGCACAACAACGAAGCTTCGAGTCGTATTTGATGCATCTTGTCAAGCCACAACCCAAAAATCATTAAACGCCATTCAGATAGTTGGCCCTACAATTCAATGCGAACTGATTATTCTTCTTTTCCGTTTCCGGCTCTTTAGGTTTGCACTCACCGCTGACATTGTAAAGATGTATCGGCAAGTACTAATGCACGATCGAAAGTTCCAGTATATCCTGTGGAAGAAGTCCCCGACTGAAGACATTCGCACGTACCAACTTAATACCGTAACGTGTGGAGTGGCGTCTGCTCCATATTTGGCTATACGGAGTTTGTTGTATCTAGCTGAGCAGCATTCCGAACAATTTACAGTTGGAGAAAAAATCGTGAAGTCAACATTTTACGCGGACGACTTATTGTGCGGCGCTGATACTTTGGTCGAACTCACGAATAAAACAGGAGGTAACACAATTGTTGGAGCTAGGAAAATTTTAACTATCGAAGTGGCACTCTAATTATTATCGTTTCAGAGAAGACGAGTCTGCAAAGGATCTGAACATAGACGCATCTGTTACAAGCACACTTGGACCACAATGGAATCAAAATCTTGATTGTTTTATTTTTTCTTTTGATACAAACCTAGGATCCATTGGCAGATTTACAAAACGTTCCATACTTTCTGTTGCATTGTCGCTCTTCGCTTGGTCTTTTGGCTCCTGTGGTCAATACATAAAAAATTTTGCTGCAAGAAATATGGTCGCTGAAGTTGGATTGGGATGAATCGGTGCCACAGAAAATTGCATTTGCTTGGACAAACTTCATAGACTGCTTATCTTCACTTCCATCAATTAAGGTGAATAGGTATTGTTTCTCGAAAGACATGGT
Organism: Rhagoletis zephyria; assembly: GCF_001687245.7. NCBI lineage: Eukaryota > Metazoa > Arthropoda > Insecta > Diptera > Tephritidae > Rhagoletis > Rhagoletis zephyria. Next base: position 138,352 of record NW_016157590.1, on the reverse strand, counting down.
GTCTCTTCAATTACATGGATTCCGTGACGCATCGATTCGTGCATATGGTTGTGCAATATTTGCTCGCGTTACCAAAAGGTGTGGCACTACTATTGTTAGTTTACTCTCCGCAAAGTCCAGAGTTGCACCCATCAAGAAACAAACGCTACCTAAATTAGAGCTTTGCGGCGCTCTTCTTCTTGCTCGTCTCTTAGCAAAAATTAAACCAGTAATTTCTAACAAATCTTTTACTACTTTTCTTTGGACAGATTCGCAAATAGTATTTGAACAACGCGAGTAGCTTTCTCGCGTTTTGATTTTCAGTAAAACACTCGCGTTTTATATTTAAAACGTTATAAATATTTGTATTTTAAGTAAACTTAATTAGGTATGTGTATGTGGGTTCATATCTGCCAATTCGAGATATGGCCTTTTGCAGCGTTCTGTTAAAGAGGAAAGCAAACAATTATGCAGAGGGCGCTGCTCTGTATGCATTTTAATATTCTTGGGGCGTATAAATAAACGAGTAAGTAAATATTTTGTTGAGGGCTCATGGGTTAGAGCTTATTTTTTCGAAAGAGCGGGTCTTATTTATTGCCCTTTAGTGTGCTCATGGGTTAGAGCTTATGCCACTGAATGCGCGGGGTCTTATTCATTGCCCTCTATTTTCAAAGATTTGCGGCGGAACCGCTTATCACCCAACCAAATATAGTTTCTTGCGCTATTACATTATCTTGTATTTTTCGGACTCCGGGTCAGAGAATTTGTGGAAGTATGTCGCTTCCAATAACCAGATCTATGGGTGCTGGTTTGCTGAAATGGGGGTCAGCTAGTTCATGGGCATTGAACTGTTTAATAAATTCACGACTTACGGGGAAGTCGCTAAGTGCTCCGTTAACTGCATGAGTATGACAGCTTTTGTATTTATCTTCAGCTTTGCCTTGCGGGTAGTTAGATTTAGGTCGCATGCGTTCTTACTGCGTTTTGAGTTACATCAACCAATATGAAATAATTCCAACTGTGAACGTTCGGTTGGGAGCTTCAACCTCTTTTGAGCTGCTGACGAAATAAAGGTTCTTTGGGACCTTTGGTCAAGCAATGCTCTGAGTTGAAACTGTTCTCCTCGATGCTCTATTGTCACTATTGCAGTTGGGAGGAGAACTTCATTTTCATTGGCAATTCGGAGCGAATTAACATGCGCGGAGTTTGATCAGGTGGGTTGCTTATCCGACTTGTAGCTTGATAACTCTTGGGAGCAATCTTTGGTGATCGCGAGCGCTGTGCTGTATTGCGCGATTACTTTTTGAGTTTGCGTATTGGTTGGGTGGTGATCATAGGGGATCACTTGTTCTTTATTTTGTGGGTCTGTGATACTTTGGGTATGACAGCTTTCATTTATTTGTCGATCGGGGGTGATCGATTTATTAATATTTTCTTTTAGTATAGCCTTTTTGGAATGGCATTTATTTGAATGAACATGAAATAACGAGTTATGTCTTTTCTGACAATACATGCATTTAATTGGTGACTTGCACTCTGCCACGGTATGATTGAAGGCGAGGCAATTTCGGCATACTTTATTAGCTTTAATAAATTGTATGCGCCTTTGTTTCGTGAATGTTTTAAACATTGGACACTTTTTCATAGGATGTGGGGTGTTACATAAATAACAGGAAAACACCATGTTGGAATTGGTTGGAAAAGTCTTATCTTATTTTGAGCTTTCATTAGATCAGAAGTCTTGCTTCCGTGTTTGGGAAATTTCATTTCTACCCTTTCTAACACTTGAAATGTGGACGTTAGGAATTCGTCCATTTGAGACCATGAGGGAATATCTTTTATGGAAGGCAGTGATTGCTCCCAAAGTAGTCGGGTATCTTTGGGTAATTTGGATACGCATATATGTATGAGGATGGGGTCCCAGCTGTCTGTCAAAATCTTTTGAGTATTTAAAAAGGGCAGACATGGTTTTATTTTACTTTGGAGATTAATAATTTGTTTACCATCTTCTTCGTGAACACTAGGAAGATTCATTAGACCTTGGATTTGGTTGTCCACTAATATGCGTTTATTTTCGAAATGCTCGCTTAATGCTTGCCATGCCAGGTCAAAATCTCGTCGCTAAGAGGGAATTGCTTGACGATTTGACCGGCTTGCCCTTTTGTTTTATACCGGAGGTGGTATAATTTCTGAGCGGATGATAATTGGGGGTGGCTTATATAGACGGCTGTAAAAATATCCCGGAAGATTGCCATTCTTCATAACCACCGTGGAAAATCTCTGTATCACATGGCGGAAGTTGCAGATACATGTTAGGATTTTCCTCTATGTGTGAATTCTGTGCTTCTCGTGAGTTAGAGCTTGGGAGACTTATAGCTCGGATCAATTTGAGTTGATTTAAGATCTTCGCTTTAGTCATTTCATAAGTATCAATACTAAATTGATACTTGCCTTCCGCCAACGCCAAAAAATTATCTGGAAGGTCTTCATCGTCCTTTAAAGAAAGTGAGTCATATGCGGTTTGTGTGTGTGCGACTCTGTGAATTCTTCTATGGGAGAACAGGAGAGTCTGGCACAATATCTCATGAAGCCATCATTTTCAATGTTAAATTTTTGCGCACACGGGTCATTAGACTTTCCTCTTTTTGAGCTCTTTGCTTCGGTAGAAGTCAGAAGCTTTTCCACTGTTTTCGAGGGAGTTGCTTTCCTTGGAATTTTGGAAATAATTTTGGGGCTTTGTTCAGTTGGCATTTTTATACTTAATTATTTTAGTACGTAGCTCTCGGTTGAGGAATTTGTTGGTTATTGGGTATTTTTGTGGACTGTATGTATTTAAATGTATGTATATTTGTGACCCGTGAATTTCTCTACCAGGTTTTATTAATTGTTTTGGTTTTATATGTATATTTATATATATGTATGTTTTTTAAAAACGGTTCGAGAGCGTTCGTTTTTGTCTATTTATATTTTTGGGAAATGGTGAATTTGCTGCTGGGTTATCACCGCCAAATTTATTTTTGGGCTCACTTGCTTAACATGTGTATGTATATATATACATATGTATGTACATATGTATAAGGGCAGCGCAATTGTTTCACTGCGTTTCTAAAATGCATGCGTTAGTAAGTGCTCATTTACACACGGCGATTTTTGTTGCCGCAACTCGACGTTTGTAGGAGAGAGCGACACGAGGAAAGGAGAGGGGCACCGAGTTGCTCGTGCTCGGGCAACACGCTTTGTGCTCTCGTTCGCCTGTGTAAATTGAACCGCTGTTCACAGCTGACAACAACAATTGCATACACACAAATCTCCGTGTGTAAATGAAACGAGCAACACCAAAAGGGAATGTGAAAAATCGCGGCGACAAAAGTTTTCGTGTATAAACGCAGTCTAAGTATGTAGGTATAAATATTCGATTGTGAGAAAAACTTAGATGAACTAAGTGCAACAATAGTTAGTACTGCTGGGAGCGCAGAGTTCTGATCTATTTGCTCTGCTTTATATGCAGATATAGTATGTATGGTGGTACGTGTTTGTGCATTGCAGTATGCTTTGAACTGCACTGCTTGTGGGGGCGAAAAATAGGCGCAAAACGTAAGCCAAAAATATTTGTTAGCAAGTAAGAATGTTTTTAAAAGCTGTGCTTTGGAATGCACGCTAATTTGGTTTCAGCAGGCGATTTGTAATTATGCGCAAATGGATGATCGGGTGCATATAAGAAGGTAGGTAAGGGGATCACCATGCATGTATATATATACGTATGTTTGTGCGTATTTATATTTAGGCGTTAGGGGGGGGGGGTAAGCCGATCGGTGTTTATATTGTTTGTTGTGACAATAGAGCTCACTTTATTTCTTTTAGTGGTATATACATGTGCATGCAGGTTTGTAAGGGGTATAAAATTGTGATATATCTGATTAAAATCTCTACTGTGTTGTCTTTTCTACTTCCCGCTTTTTATTTCTCTGTAGTTGCTGCCGCAGAAGGTTCTGCAGGTGGTTTTGCTGGTACAGACCACTTCGCCTAATGTTGTTGCTGCTGACCAAAGTTCTACTGCTTGCTTTTTGCTGTTCTCCTGTTTGATGCTTGCTTACCTTGTTGTTGTTGTATTGCTTATTTTTCGTTTTTGTAGGATGCACACACTTTTTTATTTTGTTATAAGTAATTTTGTCTTGTTTTCCAGTTCACTGTCTTTGTTTTGTTTTAATGTTATTTTATGTATTTTCACTCTTAAGCGACCCAGTCTTGTGTTTTATACGTATATATTTATATATCCATAGGTGCCTTTCTTTATGGCGAAGGAGGACCATGAACAACGAGAGTAGCTTCCTCGCGTTTTGATTTTCAGTGAAACACTCGCGTTTTATATTTAAAACGTTATAAATGTTTTTATTTTAAGTAAACTTAATTAGGTATATGTACATATACGTATGTAAAAATTCGGTGGCCGTTTTCCCGTGTGCGCTCGGTTAGACGGTTGATATCGGAGTGCCCTTCTTTCTCCACTTTCTTTTTGCCGTAATCATAAAGTGATGCAAAGGTGCAGAGAGGCCATTAGGGTGCTCCTTCATTACAATCGGGCGATTGTACAGTATTACATTGGCTATAGATGCACTAGGCAACACTTTCGACCTTTGTGGGAAACCGGGTTTCGGGAATTCAGGACTTAACTAACGGTTATTGAAAACATGTCCCAACACATTGGAACCCAGCAGATATGGGATCTAGGGGATGCACCGTGGAAGAACTTGCCAAGTCTATATGGTACACTGGACCAACATTTTTGTACGAAACCACAGACACGTTGCCAAAGGACCGATGCGGCGACATTGACATGGAAGTTGTGGAAAGCGAAAAACGAAAATCAGCATTCAACACAACTACTGGTACCAATTACATTCTGGAAATCGTCAGCCAGCGAAGTTATACTGGCGGGCTTCGATTAATAGCCTGGATATTCCGTTTTATCAATAAATTACGACACCGTGCCAAGGCTAATGACACTTCTACACTTTCACCGCAAGAGTTGCATCACGCCTTACTTTGCATATTTTGGAACATACAACACAAACATTTTGCTAATGACATTCATCTTTTACAGAAAGAGCGTACGGCAAATGGCCCTCTGCGTTACTTAAACCCTTTTCTTGAATACACCGAAGGATTTCAAATACTAAAGGTTGGTGGTCGACTAGAATCAGCAGATATTCCAGAAGAAAGAAAGCACCCAATGCTTTTACCGAACAAATGCGACTTCGTTATACACTACGTCCGCCATCTTCATCAAAGGAACTACCACGCAGGACCCAAGGCACTCGTATCACTCATAACACTCCAGTGTTGGGTAGTAAACGCGCGCGACGTAGCAAGGCGCATCGTCAGGTCGTGCATACTCTGTGTACGCTACAAGCCAAAGCTGATGAACCAAGTAATGGGGCAGTTACCAGTCGAGCGTTTGACTCCATCTCGCCCTTTTGCACGCTGCGGTATTGACTTCTGCGGACCAGCCAACGTCTATTTGCGTATTCGTGGCAAGACACCCTATAAGGCGTACATTGCCATCTTCGTCTGTCTAGCAACAAAGGCGGTCCATATCGAACTTGTATCGGATCTATCTACGGATGCATTCTTGGCGTCACTAAAACGGATGATCGGAAGAAGAGGGCTTCCGTCTGACATCTTTTGCGATAACGCAATAAATTTTGTTGGTGCTTGCAACAAACTCGCTGAAATAAAGTCATTTTTATTCAAAACCGAAAACAAAGATACAATAGTAAGATATTGTGCAAATGAATTTGTAAACTTTAATTTTATTCCCCCAGAGCACCTCATTTCGGCGGTATTTGGGAAGCAGCATAAGAAACGCAAGACTTTCATTTGAGAAGCTGACGACGGTCCTGATTGAAATAGAAGCAGTCATGAATTCTCGCCCTATAGCACCATTGTCATCCGACCCCAATGATTATGAAGCGCTAACTCCGGGGCATTTTATCATTGGCAGTGCACTAAAGGCCCTACCGGAGCGTCAATTGTCGACGAATATCAGCTGCTTACACAGGTGGAATCAAATTGCTGGCATTACGCAGGCGTTTTGGAACCGGTGGTCACACGAATACATAAACGAGCTTCAAGCGCGGTCAAAGTGGTTTGCTGAGAGTCTAAATATCGACAATAATTCAATGGTTATTATCCAGGAAGACAATTTACCACCACAAAAATGGCATCTTGGAAGAATTATCAACTGCATTCCAGGAAAGGACTCCAAAATTCGTGTGGTTGATATTCGGACAATTCACAAGTTAGCACCTCTACCGGTTTGAAATGTCTTTCAACGAGGCCGGGATGTTGGGTCACCGATTGGCAACCGCTGCATTTTTTGAACATATGTTTTTTATGTACTTTAACATCTACTTAATTATATGCCTAAAATATTCAAGGTCAGAATAACTCAAGTCATTCACCCCAATAATATTTGTGTTTGCATTTTTACATATTGTCTTGCTTACATATAAGGGGTATTCTCTGAGTCTTGCAAAGCCCTTGCACGGTGCACGGATTGCACGGTTTGCAAAGCTGTCCCATACGAAAACCGGTTTTTACCGTGCAATCCGTGCAATCTGTGCACCATGCAAGGGCTTTGCAAGACTCAGAGAATACCCCTATAGTCTCCCGCTCTAATTGTTCACTTGCATTTGTATACATACATATTCACCAGTGTTGCCGTTTTAGCCCTTTGGTGGCTAAATTTGGCTACCAAATTTTTTTTTTGGCCACAAAAATTTGAAATTGCCCCTAGCCCTTTTTTTAGCCCTTTTTAAAATTTATTCATCATTGACATTAAATTTTTTTTTTATGATTTTCATGAATTTAACTCTTCGCTCATAAAGCGAACGCCTTTCCTTTAAGGCAAGTAAACATATGTCTATCTATGTTCCTTACGTTTCTGGGCCGTTATCGTATCCGTTAACGATTTAACTATACATTAAATTATGTGTTACACAAAAAGTTTTTTTGTTGAATAAAATATTAATTCTTTTCAGAGTTCATTGTTTTTCTATACCAGTAATTATAGAAAATGTTTGCGTGTATACTTACATATTTATACTAGCAGTACCCCGGTGTGCTTCTCTACACCAAATATTGAAAAACGAATGAAAAGTCCTGGAATTTTTCTATATGAAAATTTATCATTTGTTTTATTTCAAAATTTTTGATTCTTTATTTTAAATCTTAATCCAACACATTTGGATATACAACATTTTTTGTTTTTCCATCTTGGGTATGAATAAATAAACAATTTGGAATGCCAACTCTTGAACAGGCCACGTATAGCTACAAATTCCAGTAATCTACCACAAATATTTCAAGAGATATACCAGAAGAAAATTTTTGTTAGTATGGGTGGTGCCACGCCCCCTTTTCCGAATTCGGGGAAACTTAACCCAAACCATCTGCATAATAGCCCGACTATGCCGTATAAATTTGGATGAAATCTTGCACTTATTTTTTATGTATAAGATGTGAGGTACCACGCCCTCTTTTCCAATACCGCCCATTTTTATCCATGAGTATGGAATTATTTGTTATACCTCTATACCAACTTCCAGTACTCTACGACAAATATTTCAAGAGATATACAACAACAAAATTTTAGTTAGTATGGAAGGTGCCACACCCCCTTTTACGAATTCGGGCAAACTTCACATAAACCATATGCGTGATAGCCTGAATATTTTTATATTTTAGTTAGTATGGGTGGTGCCACTCCCCCTCTTCCGAATTCGGGAAAACTTCGCATAAACCATCTGCATGATAAATCGAATATGCCACATAAATTTGGTTGAATTCGGTGAAGCTGTTCTCAAGTTATGAGGTCGCATCAAAAACGTGCACTTATTTTTATATATAAGATGTAGGTAAAAAAATTTAGCTACCATTTTTAGCCACAACAACGATTTTTAGCTCTTTTTTAGCCCTTTTTTAGCTGGAATTTAGCTACCACTAAAAATGTTTCGCGGCAACACTGGTATTCACATATAAGAGCCCGCTATGTTTCACTCACGCAAGGATACGTATGTTTGTTTGTACACTTTGCCAATTTCATCGAACAAATGCATGTAGTAAGCTTGGCATATAAGAATGCCTACAGGAATGCTGCTCTCCCATTCTTTCTAATGTTTTTCATTACTGCATATTACCATCAGTGTTGCCGTTTTGGTTATTTTAACCAAAAATGGTATTTTTTTTCCTCTAAAACGTTTTTGGTAATTTGGTAATTTTTTTTTCTGTTTGGTAATTTTTTCGTTGCCTTAAGGCCAATACACACAGTTTTATTCCTACCATTCTGTAGCAAATTACCTGTGATGCCGGAAGGTTTATTCTGTTACAATTAGCAGGTGTCGGCGGCGTTCATACAAATTGTCTTTTTGAAGCTATCAATTAAGCGTAATCTGGTAAGCTTTCAGTAGTAGCAGAAAGAAAATTTTCTGAATTAGCTTTAAAAAAACCAAATACAGGAACAAACTTAATGTTCACACAATCAACCATATCATGCTTGCTAAAAGTTGTTACCAAAAAACAGAAGACCGGTATATTTGGGCTCCTAGTGAGTAGTTTTGAACTTTGTTATGTTTCATATATTGATCTCAGTATAGCTTTAAGTAGCATATCGCACGAATGCTGGATGAATGTAATTTAGAAAAAAACACTTTACTTATTTACGAAGGAGAATTAAGTCGTTTTTGTTTTTGAAAAATTTATTGCCATATTTTAATTGGAAGAAAATATGTCCTAATTTTTACCATAGATATATAAATTGAAAGCTTTGAAATCATTTACATCTGTTGTTTTTTAATATAACACTCCATCTAAGGTGCGATATTTATGTACCAGAATGCGAACTTCACAGTCGAACAGTCTGAAATGTGATATGTATTATTAGATATACATATGTACATATGTATGTGCGTACCTGAAATATGAAATAAACGCTAATGCGATTTGTTACTGTTCTTTTTTAAAAATGGTAACTTTTTGGTAATTTTTTTTTTGGTTTTTGGTTAAAAAAAAAATTTGGCTGTGGCAACGGTGATTACCATGTATACTTTGCATAAATAGCGTTAAGCATATACTAGGGACATCCACCTTTTATGAAGTTTTGACATAACTTATGTATTAGGGAAATATTAGATCTTATGTATTAGAATATCGGTACTTGTTTATTATTTTGAATTGTATTTAAGGAGATGAAATTTGAAAATAAAACCAGTCTAATAGCTGGCCACCACGTCGTTGCGTCGTTACTTGGCCCCTTTACTTGCTGCTACGCTGCTAGTATTTTACGCTTTTTGCGGATTTGAGCGGTCACAAAAAAACGCTTTGTGATCCTANGCTTGAAACGTAATATCCGGCGAACGGCAAATTCGCCCAGCAGAGCGATGCCAACGACCAACTTTCGCCCAGCTAATTCGCTTACTGAAACACAAATAGAGCAGTATCGAGCGGTTCGAATGCTGTCAGCTGATAAGGTGACCATGTTTCAAGAAGGAAGCTTTTACAACGACGAGGGAAAATACCAGCAAGAAGAAGTTTAAAATATAGAAATACAGTATATTTTGCTTTGCTGCAAGTGCACATTTAAGATACCTACCCCAAAATGCGCATCAAAAGCATTATTTTTAACATTTATAAGGAAACTGCTACGATAGATGCATTCAGCATATCTGCACACTGGCGATGCCTGCCTTAAAAATTGTGCAACTAGTATCAATTATCAATGAAAGTATTACGTTTACCTGCACTGGCCCTACAATTACCTAATTTTACAACCTTTTATTTATTTTGCTCATCTCGCAGAACAACGAAAATGGCTATCAATTTATGTAGTTATATAGATAATTAGATACTATTCGGTAAAAATTTCGCTTGCAGTAATTTCTACATGATAAGCGCCCCGCCAATATTTGGTTTCATAGGGATTCGGATTCCTTCCTCATTGAAGTAGTAAAGAAAATTAGCTTAACAGGTCTATTCTGCGCTGGTAATAAAAAGTTTGTAACCGGTAAATAAAGTTCCTGTAAATTTTTAAACCCTTTTCGCATTCTGTATACTCTTGTAACCGGTAAATTTTGTTACCATCTCATAAGCTGGTAATAAATTATTGCCCCGTGAAATATGCAATGCCAGGATTTGCACAATTCTTCATAGCTGAATTGCTGAATATTTTAACTGCATTACCAACGTACCTAGAATCGCGGTGACAAGAACTGGTAACATTTTTTGGTAATACAATTTTTCGGTTACAAAATCTTCGGTAACGTGCAGAATAGACCTGTTAGTGCCTTTTTAGGTTACATGCACAAGTTTTTCGTGCAAAGAAGGATGTGCAGCTAAGCAAAATTTACTGTAGTCTTTAAATATAACTACTAGTAAACTTACGTTTTACTAGATTAATCTCTGATAGAAAAATATAAGGTATATTATTTTACTTTTAAACAAAAATTACGATAACTTTTAAAGTATGGTCATCATGGCCTTTTTTTGTCGGTGCCGTTGGCCGCGGCGATAGAAATAAATCTATCGTCGCGAACAGTCGTCGAGCAAACTTCGTCGTTTGCTTTGATTGTGCGCGTTCTCATATAAATCAGTGTGTTTTAATTATTTCGGCGAACATTCGCGACGAAAAATTTGCCGTTCGCCGGTGTTGTGCTTCAGCTTTAATAGCTGACCACCACGTCGTTGCGTCGCTACTTGGCCCCTGCCCTGCTAGTATTTTTCGCTTTTTGCAGATTTGAGCGGTCACAAAAACCGCTTTGTGATCCTACAACAGATATAAGATTTTTCGATATAACTCCTCCATTTATTTAGCTAGGAACATGAAATTTCGCGTTGTCTTCACTCCTATAACCTATACATACAACTGATTGTTCAGATATGAGATCTTTTATCATAACTGCTCCATTTATGCAGCTAGAAACATTTCACACTGTTTTCACTCATTATTAACAGAATTATTACAGTGAAAATTACAAAGATCGGGTCACTATTACATATAGCTCCCATACAACTGATTGTTCAGATATGAGATTTTTATACCTTTCATGAGCATGAAATGGTATTATAACTTGGTCCGATGTTCAGTTATGAGAACTTTCGTTATAACTCCTCCGTTTATATAGCGAGGAACATGAAATTTCGCACTGTTTTAACTCATTATTAACAAAATACTTACAGAAAAAATTACAAAGTTCGGGTCATTATTACATAATAGCTACAACTCCAACTGATTGTTCAGATATGCGATTTTTTGTTTACTCCTCCATTTATGCAGACGGGAACATGATATTTTGCAATATTTTCACCCATTACACTATGCGACAGTCAAAATCGGGATGGGATGAAACCAACGGGAAATGTTATATCGGTTAAAAACAAGTTATACGTGGCCCGGCGTTTCGCTGGGTCACGTCTAGGAATCGAGATATATCGATTTGACGTTAGTAACTATCATATAGGGGAAATTGTCACCTTTGGTGGTCTTTTTTTTGACAAACCACTAGTCCGATTTTGCTCAAACAAATTTAAAAACGTTTTTCTATATAATCAACAGTTTTGCCGGTAAAAATAAATGTATGAAGAAAAAAATATGTTTTGCCTAAAATATTAAATTTTTTTATTTTTTAAATTCATAAAAAATCCAAAACGGAAAAAAGGCAAGTCGTATTACTTTCACGCAAAGTCACATAACCTTTAAGCAAAATGAGACATAGATCATGAAAATCGATGGACGCGTTTCGCTTTTATTCACAATTAAGTGAAGGTATCTCATTTTGACAAGAATATTGATTTTATGTTTCAATGAATTTGGATAAATGCTAAAGTGACGGCTTACCATTTCGGCGATTTCGAACAACTTATGCGATCAGCGACATCTGTCTTTGGACAGCCACAACCAAAACTAAAATGTGGTTAATTGCTTTCATCACAAATGTCGACTGTGGCGTCGAGTGAAGACTACCGATTCTGGATCTGAGATCTCAGGTTCGAGTGCGCGTGGAGGTTGTTAAAGTAAAGTAAGTAAATTAATTTAAATAATTATTTCAATCTAAATATAAAATAAAAATTGTACATAAATTTAATTTCATTTGGAAAAAATCTAAATACTCTAATACCATAAAAAATGAAAATAAATAACTTTTTATTCTTTTTAAATAAAACAATAAATTTAAAAATTACGATATAAATAAAAAATAAAATAAAAAAAATTCGCTCACTGATATTCGAACTCGGATCATCTCTTGATTTGGCGTGCTAAAACTTTACTCTGTCGACCATTGCCATTGTTGCAGCGCCGCGAGCACAATGACATACTTATGCTTTTAAGGGGGATGAATAGGCAGTCTATCCCGTCAACTGGTATGATGCTACTAGTATTTCTACAAGTAGCGTGCTGATACAGGAGCGGAGAATTGACATCTCCTATGATACCGCCATGTTTAAAATACCAGTCGCTAACATTGAAAAAGGATACATCGTGAACTAGTTGGGCTGAAACGCAAACTGGTAGCATTCTGGTTCACAACTGGTAGCTTTCCCTGCAGGGTATCAACAAAAAGTTTACAGTGAAATGAACAAAGATCCGGCCACTGTAACCTATTTATTACCTCCATACAACTGATTGTTCAGATATGGGATTTTACTGTAAAACTCCTTTATTTGGACAGCTAAAATCGATAAATTTCGTAAGCTATTTTATAAATAATAATACAAAGTCTACTGAGAAAAACGTCAAAATCTATGCTCTATAAGCTTTATCTCCTACACCTCTGATTGTTCAGATACTAGTTTTTGTGATATATCTCCTTTATGTAAGAAGCTAAACCCATTAAATTATGTTACCGGTTTACATTCCGATCACACAGCGTGAAAATCACTTAGATTTGTGCTATATATAAGGTGTATCTTCCATACCTCTGATAGTTTAGATATGATTTTTTATATATGTAACTACTCTATCTGTGTATGCTGTGAATATATAAATTTTTTCAAATGCAGTAATCTGTTAAAGTAAAATGTTCAGATGTTCATGAAAGGTATGAAGATTAGATTAGTCTTAACATAGTAGATGTACCGGAAGGTGTATCTAGAATGACAATTTAAAACAGAGGTTCCCAAACTTGTTTTTCTCGTATGCCCCTTTCAGAATCTTACTGGTTTCGGTAGACCCCCTGCTGTTACCTTTCTTCCATATTCCCAAAACTCGTAAACAAATTTTTAAGATTATATCTAAAGATGGTAATTTTTCGTCGCGACTGAGATCCAACCCTCAATTCAGAGTGGTAAAAATTAGAAGAAAAATAGTATATTTTCTAATGTTATATTTATTAAAATACTAGCTCTTACCCGCAGGTTTCACCCCACGTCTTTATACAAACATGAACAATACTTTATGTAAAGATATTATACTCTCTTTCTGCTCTAATTTTACTATAGCCGTGATTGCAGAATTTGGTAGGACAGCTGTATAGTTTGGGTGGTATGGCATGAAACGCAATAATAATTTTTTGGCACTGCAGGTCTTTCCATTTAGGATAAAATATCTCCAATAAATTATATAATAAAGAAAATAATACCTAATTTCTTACGAATACTAACTCTAATATGATTTAACAGCATTTTTTTAATACTTCAAAGTATCTATTTACATAAATGCATTTTCCAATACAATTATCATGCATTTTATTTTCGATAAAGTTTCGGGTTTAACATTAAGGCATTCTTGTTTATTGCCATTGCAAAAGCTAAGCGAACTGGAAACTGAGGTCTTTTAAATTCGAAAGGCATATCAAAAAGAATTATAGGAGTCATGTGACTTGTGGTTCCGAAGTTATGGCTGATAAAAACTCCACGCCTATATTATAAACCTTACTATAAGCACCTAACATTGATATGTTTGCATACCAATTTTCAATTTTATGTGGCTTATGGTTCCGAAGTTATGGCTGATAAAAACTCCACGCCTATATTATAAACCTTACTATAAGCACCTAACATTGATATGTTTGCATACCAATTTTCAATTTTATGTGGCTTATGGTTCCGAAGTTATGGCTGTTTAAAAATTCTACGACTGTGAGATATTCCACGCCCACTCCTACAAAGTCATTTATATATACCTTTCTATAAGCCTCTAGCATAGATTTGTTTGCTTACCAAATTTCAAGTTCATGTGACTTATGGTTAAGTCACATAAGTTAAGTTATAACTTATTAAAAATTTGCAGGCCTATGGGAGGTGCCACGCCCCCTCGCAAAGTTGACACCATAATTGCAAACAAAACCATAGCTACAACCTTCCCGGAGTAAAAATAAATAAGTGTGCAAAGTTTCGTGCGATTCCGTGCAGTGGTTCAAAAGTTATAAGGTAATAAACAAACAGACATTCACATTTATATATATAGATTATTATGATTACATACTTGAAAGAGTTAAAATTAAACATTAATAACTTACAGCCAATTTCACGAAAGTTATTTACGAGAAAAATGATTTTAATTCTTTGAATTTTCGTCGCGACTGAGATTCAACCCTCAACTCAGAGTGGTAAAAATAAAAAGAAAAATAGTATATTTTTTAATGTTATATTTATTAAAATATTATGATAACATACTTGAAAGAGTTAAAATTAAACATTAATAACTTACAGCCAATTTCACGAAAGTTATTTACGAGAAAAATGATTTTAATTCTTTGAATTTTCGTCGCGACTGAGATTCAACCCTCAACTCAGAGTGGTAAAAATAAAAAGAAAAATAGTATATTTTTTAATGTTATATTTATTAAAATATTATGATAACATACTTGAAAGAGTTAAAATTAAACATTAATAACTTACAGCCAATTTCACGAAAGCAATTTAAGAGAAAAATAATTTTAATTCTTTGAATTTTAAATGGAAATTTCCAGAAAATAAAAAGACATTTTCCATTTAAATTGCTGATGAAACCGGCTTGTATAATTAAAAACTTTTAGTTGAAAGTAACAATTGCCTGGTGTGAATGGTTTTCTACTGATCGCTTCCAATGAAGTTGGGGTCATCCAAATTTTGATTCAATAAATCGCTTCTAAAATTGCCTTTGAAATCGCCCCGTGTAAACACCATATTAATGAGTGTATCAATGATTAAAACTACTGGGTGATGAAAGCTAGATGATCAAAAGAGGCGCAGAATGTTCTTTAATGAGGAGTAATATTTGAATGGCATGGGAGCGTGAGATAAATATTGAGGCGAAAAAACTGAGTTATATTAAAGATAAATTTAGTTAGTTCATTTTTAACTCACAAAAAAGGAAATCAAAATCCATTGCTTTTGAATTGAGTTATAGTGAGGAGGAAGATTGGAATTATTTTCTTCAGTGAGGAATTTTCCGCACTCTGTTTTAAAATAAGCTACTCAAAAAAATTAGGGAGGATTTAAGAAAAAGGAATTAAAACTAAATAAATAGGCTATTTGATCCATATGCCGACCTAACTGAAACAGTTTTTTTCAAGCCCGTGCACCAAAATCAAAAAAAAAATTCCAAACTTGTTTTTTCGCGCTATCTGTTAGGCACTCCGGACATTACGCGCCTAATCATAGTAGAGTAATCGTTTCGTAATGACTCGACTTCTGCACACTTGAGCGCCTTGCATAAGCCCTGCTGGCACACATTACACATTTACTGGCCGGTCTTTCTCACTAATAAAATATTGCTTAAACGCTTATGGTTTAATACAATTGGGACGAGTTTTAGCACAAAATTATTAATTTTCAATTATTTCCTATTGAAATGACAAGTAACTTTTATTTTCAACATAAATAAAAAAGTAAAAAAATGCCGATTTCAAAACGGCAAGCGCCTTACAATGTTGGGCGCTTCGACTCATTAAGCTTTTATGATTAGGCGAAAACATGATTATGAATCGTAATATACAGAGCAGGGATGTTGCGAATGTGGAATTTTAGACATCCGAGGATGCGGATGCGAATGCGGATATGAAGTATTTTTATACCTAAGCGCACTTGTGCACAAGAGTATAACTTTGTTCACATAACGGTTGTTTGTAACAGGCAAAACGAATCGAAATAGATATAGACAAATGTATACATAAATGATCAGAATGAAAAGAGAAATCGATTAAGCGGTGACTGTCTGTCCGTCCGTCCGTCTGTGCACACGATAACTCGAGTAAAAATTGAGATATCTTAACGAAACGTGGTAGGTGTTCTTCTTTTGAGCGTAGGACGAATGGTATTTAAAATAGGCAAAATCGGACGATAACCACGTTTACCTCCCATACAACGGTCGTTTTCAGAAATACGGAAACTGCGATATTTTACTAACTACCGAAGCTTATTCACTCAAAATTGATATTTATATATTATATTATTATATATTATATTATATAATATATTATTATATATTATATATTAATATTATAAATTTTTGGAAAATGGGCGTAGCCACGCCCACTTATGATTACATGTGTATACCTTGGGAACCGCTTCGCCAATTTCTCCCAAACTTGACACATAATAAAATGTTGGAAAATGGGCGTGACCCCACCCACTTATAATCACATATGTGTATCTCGGTAACCGTTCGAGCAATGTGTACCAAACTCGGTATGATTATTGTGGTTGCCACGTAAAGGCAAAACGTTTAAAGTTATCCAAATCGGACTAAAATTACGCCCACTTTTTCATAACGGTAAATTTCAGAAATGCTTGAAACTTCGATATTTCGAAATTTAATGACGATAGTTTTACCCAAACAATCCCTTGAAAAGAAGTAACATTATCAGAGACCATAACGATTATAAGAAATAAAATTAAATATTGCGCCATATTTATTATTGAACAATGGAAAAGTTGTTTTCGTCTCGCGGGACGATTATTTCAAGACGAATATTATTTACGTCTTCTTATAATAATTATATGGGCTTTTTATTTTTTTCGTCTCTCGGGACGTTTATTTCAAGAAGAATATGATTTACGTCTTCTCATAATAATTATATAGGCGTTTTGTTTTTTTTCGTCTCTCGGGACGTTTATTTCAAGACGAATATGATTTACGTCTTCTCATAATAACTATATGGGCTTTTTATTTGTTTTCTTCTCTCAGGACGTTTATTTCAAGACGAATATGATTTGTATCTTCTCATAATAATTACATGGGCTTTTTATTTTATTTTTTTCGTTATTTTCAAGTAATTCTATGGAATTTTCTGTAGTTAAGTTTAACTAATGAATGAAATAAATGAATAAACTATAGCTTAACACAGATACTTTAACGGCCATTAAAACGTTAAATATATTTATTTATAAATATACATATTAAAGGGTTTTGCTTTTACGCGGTTTTGGTTCTTTGAAAGGGGTTGCCAGATGTTAGGAAATCAAATGCAAATAATCGAGTTCGGAGATGTTTACGTAAAATATTTAACCCACCGTCACCAGATCTGCACCGAGAATTGAAGAGATTGGTATGTAGAAGTGCAATACGGTTTTATTTTTCAGAAAAGGGTTGCCACATATTAGAAATTAAATTCAAATCGGCTGTAAGTGTACCAATTCTATTAAGAAAAACGTGGGACGTAAATCATATTCGTCTTGAAATAAACGTCCACAGAAACGAAAAAAAAGAAAAAGCCCATATAATTATTATGAGAAGACNCAAAGCATACGTTGATTTTGTAATAAGTACAATCGAAATGGTGTATCGGTCGGAATCATGGTAATTCTTCACCTTTGAAAGGCCACGTAAAAATCTTTACTTACACTACGTTCTTCATCAATTTCTTAACTGAAAGTCGCGTACCGTTGCAGAGTTTTGGCTGATTAATATTCCGCAACGTGATAATTGTCCACCTATTTTCAAATAAGTATGTGGGTCATCCCTGGAAGATCAATCGAGTTCAAAAATTCCGTTGGATAATTAACTGATTCGTCTTTTTCCACAACGGTGTTTATCGACGTATATGTTATTGTTTAAGCGACTAATGCATTTCCCGCATTAACAAAGAACAGCGAACACACAGACGCATTTATATTGCATTTCCCGCATAAACTAAGTGCAACGAGCACACAAACGCACTTGTGTTTAAAAGTAATTCGCTCGTTCTTAATTGGGAATGCATTTTTTATGCAATTCTCAAATATCTCTTAGCTGAACTTAGTGAAGTGATAAGTCGCTGGCATTTTCAGCTATGGTCAACACTAACCCAGCTTGGCTACACGGTGCTTTAAACATCATCCACACTCCACTCCCGGAGTAATTTTTGGCATGGTATTAAGCTACTGCTTACAAACCACACTGGGGCTCTGCACGAATACATCCCTGGATAAATCCCAGCTCATCGCACAGCAGCCTACGGCAGCTAGAGCATGACTCCTCGAATGGAGTCCCCCAATAAATACACGGTGAAAGGGTCACATCTTGCGCTACCGCTTCATCAGCCTGCCCGCATATCTCTCTTTCTCTCTCGCATATCAGGCATACGAAGTGCGTGGCTGACTTGATCTGCACCTATAAACCATATGGGCTTATTCAGCTCGATACATAAACACTCGCAAAGGTAATCCCTACCTCCTCAACTACTCTAACTCAACCACAACTCTAAACCTGGTCTCCCGCTCTCTCTCAGCTAAACAGTTATTTCCTCATTTTGAATACTGGATTGAATATAATTAGTGGTATTCACCAAAGTGAGCAAGTGGCCTGGTAAAAGAGCAGACCAGCTCAACAGCGACTGTTGTCAGTACCGCTCTTATTTAGTTGATAGACATCCTTATTCTTCGCGGCAAGCTCGTTCAATGAGCCTATAATTAATTTTCTTAATTAAGAAACATTTTTTCGATCAGTTCTCCTTTCGATGTTCCTAAGTTACAAAAATTATCAGGCAATAAAATTCGTCTTAATCTCTCGTTGGCTGGATGCTTTCCGTTCCCAATGTCCAGTAATTGTTGCGAGAATACTTCGGCTGCAGTTTATGTATGGCATGTTCTTCTTGTCGCAATGTTGACTGTTTCAGGCAAGCATTTATCTAATGTTAATCAAGAAATTACAGACAATGTTAACGTAAAATCTCCTGAGAGCAATATCAATACATTCCCGAATGGTTGAACGTTTCCATGCAAACCCCACGACAATCGACCAAGAACCTCAAGCAAGTGTTTATGTACCATCGTGTTAGTTTAAATTTTTGTACTACTTTTTCCATACCGGATATTCCGGAAATATTACAAGTAGGAGTTTCGATGATTTATATGTTCAATGGCTGCTTAAGAGCTGAATTAGCAATGTTTCTACCTGGTAGCAATTCCAGGCGAAGCTATAGCTAAGGTTATGTAATTGTTTGCACGAATCATTGCCATAATCAATCTGATAAGGAATGTTTTTCTAGTTTCTTCAGGCGCATCAAGAAGAAGGTCCTCAAACTTCGTCAATTATCATTTGCATATTCTTCTTCTTATTTGGCGTTGTAAACGCCTAAGCCATTTTGGCCGAGATCGACAAAGAACGCCAGTCATTTTTCTCTGTGCCAACTGACGACAATGGGAAATTCCAGGTGAAGCCAAGTCCTTCTCCATTTGGTCTCTCCCTCTTCCTCTTTTACAACCAGCGGATTGCGACTTTAATACTTTCAGAACTGGAACGCCACTTCCCATTCGAACGACGTGGCCAAGCCAGCGGAGCCGCCGTATTTTCATTCGCTACACTATGTCCATTTCGTTGTAAAGCTCATACAACTCATCGTTCCATCGTCTGCGGTACTCCAGTCGCCAACGCTCTTTCTCTCCAATAATCCAAGAGCCGTCTCATCGAATGTTGTCATTGTCTAAGCTTCTGCGCCATTTATCAGCTCCGGCATGATGAGTGACCTATAGAGTGTGGTTTTTGTACGTCGAGAAAGAACTTTATTCCCGAATTGCCTATTCAGTCCAAAGTTGCACTTGTTGGCTAGAGCTATTCTCCATTGTATTCCCATGCTGACATTATTATCGGTGTTAGTGCTGGCTCCCAAGTAAACGATATTCTCTACTTCCTCGATATTACAACTGGCAACAGTGATGTGGGTGTCAAGGCGGGAATGCTCTGACTCTTTGTTTGATGACAGGAGATACTTCGTCTTGACTTCGTTGATCACTAAACCCAATCGCTTTGCTTCTTTATCCAACTTAGAAAAGGCAGGACAGACTTCGAGGTTTTTGTTACCGATGATATCGATGTCATTGGCATACGCCAGAAATTACACGCCCTTGTAAAAAATTGTTCCCGAGTTGTTCAGTTCTGCAGCTCTTATTATCTTAACACTTGCATCATGCGATCGTAAATGCCCTTCTGAATTCGCTTTAATTTGGGAATGTTTGTTTGGGCATATAACAGGAGTTCACAATAGTAATAGTAATCATAATCATAATAATATTATCTGATGTTATTCAAAAATTCTTTACCCGCAATATACTTAGTAGGCTATGGCGACCGAACGAAATTGTTCATGATTATAATTTAACTGTTAATGTAAGGGAATAGTAGTAACAATTTTAAGTTTTACTTATTTCATTTCATGGGATATTTTTGTCTTCGATACGCTTTTTATAATTTTTTCATTTTTATCAGTAGTTCTTTATTATTTTTTTTCTGTGCGTAATTTTTATACCAATTCTTCGTTGATAATATGATCACTTCGTTTGATAAGATTTTGTAAGCTCTCTCTTCATTTAAACTGTCCGGATTTGGATAAGTAAAAACATTAAGAAAAAGTGTCTCTAGTAAAGCTTTGCCAAACGTTTTCCGTTTCGAACCAGTTATGTAATATTTCATTTAATTCAAATATTTTCAGTTTACTTTTACTGCATAATTCTATTGAGAGTATTTTCAAATCAAGATTCCTCAAATACCTTTCATTTGGTACCCATATTGTAACATTTCATTTATTTTATCAAATTAATCTATATTTTCAAACAGGTGGCAAACCTCTTGAAACATATTTTCGACTGTAAGTCTTCTTAAAACTCTTTAGTTTGATACCCATATTGCAATATTTTATTTATTTAATCAATTTAACTGAACTCAAATGTTCAAATAGGTGGCAACCCTCCTAAAAAATATTTCGGACAGTCATGTGTTTTAAACCTCTTTAATTTGATACCTTTATTGTATTAAATTTGTGTTAAATTTTCAAAAGGGGGGCAACCCTCTTCCTACATATTTTGGACTGCAAGCCTTCTTAAAAATCTAAAGTTTATTACCCACATTGCAATTTTTCAATTATTTTATCAATTTCACTGAGCCAAAATTTTCAAATAGGTAGCAACCCTCCTCAAAAATATTTCCCACAGTCTGTTTTTTAACCTCTTTAATTTGATACGATTATTTTATCGATGTACTTAAGTTAAATTTTCAAACAGGTGGCAACCCCCTTCAAACATATTTTCGGCTGTAAGCCTTCTTAAAACTCTATAGTTTGACACCAACATGGCAATATTTCATTTATTTTATCAATTTGACTGAGTTAAAATTTTCAAATGGGTGGCAAACCTCGTCAAAAAGACCTCTCTAATTTGATACCCATATTGTAATAACTTATTTCTTTTATCAATATAGTTGGTTTTAAAATTTTCAAATAGGTGGCAACTCTCCAATTTTTTACGATATCATTGGTTCTGGTATTATACCGATCACTACAAAAAGTAAATTATTTAAATCGGTTCAGCCGTTTTTATTAATATAGATTGTACCTTGTGTATCTGGGTTTATTAAATAATTAATCATTGTTTTTATTAATCTTGATTTTATAAGAGGCAAACGTTTATTAAAGTATCAAAATTTGTTTAAATAAATAATTGGAAAGGCAATGTTATTCGTTTATAAAGGTATCTCGTTTTTTTAGAAATAAATTTAGTTTACAAATTTCCAATTTTTTGTTTATTTATTTAATTAAAAAATTATTAACTTGAATATCTAAGCTTTAAAATAAATTATTAAAAATTAGTAATTAAGGTATAAAATGTATAATTTACTATTAGTTTAATTTTTTATAAAAATGGTTTCATAAAATTTTTATGAAAATTAATAATGATGAATTATGTATATTTATATTATAATTTTATTATAAGCTTATATAAAGAACTCGGCAAATTTATATACTCGCCTGTTTAACAAAAACATGTATTTTTGAGTTAGTTTAAATTCCACTGAATACCTTTTAATGGCCGCAGTATTTTAACTGTGCAATGGTAGCATAATCTATAATCATTTCATTGAAGGCTGATATGAATGGTTGGACGAAGTATAAGCTCTTTCATGTAAATTTATTATAGAATTTTATTGAACTTATTATTGTTGAAAATTAAATTAAATTAATCATCCTCGGCGAATCCTAAACTCCAAATAATTTAAGCAAAAAATAATTCTCATATAAGTATTTAAGACTATCGTTAAATTCTTCATGATCCAATGATCGGATTTAAACCAAATTTGTATGTGTAACACCTTTCTTTTAAAAAAAGATTTATAGAAATCGGGTAACGTGGTCCAAATTTATGTGGTAACATACATAAAAAAAAAATATATCAGTAGTGTTATTGAACTTTGTACCACGATTTGCTTGTTAGGAAAAATGGAAGAAACAACAATGCTTAAGCGGTAGAAGTTATAGCAGCTATTTCGGAGATCACCACATCTCCTCATCAGTAGCCCGTTTCTGTAACTTTTCTCTACCGATTATTTCTCTACTGGTAGAGAAAATACGTCACTCTCCCCTACTAATTAGCAGTAGAGAACAGGGCGGCGAATTCATATCTCAATTCGCCTTGGTAGAGAATTGTTACAGAAACGAGCTACAGACTTATTTTTTCTAGACTTTCAGCAGGGATCGAGCCCGGGTCATCGATGTGCAAAGTCAGAAGCGCTAACCATTGAGCTATGCACACCCCGTGAGCTTTTGTTGCTAATCCATTTCCTTATTCAACCTACTAACTACTATCAAAAGCAGCTGATTCGCCGTTATTAAAGCTTGACAGCGTGGTTATTATTGTTAATTCAATACATGAAATAGATTCATTGCATAGTTTTTAGGGCAGGCTCATCCCATATTTTTATTTGTCAATTTTTATTGTGGCGTATTCATATTTATTTCAATAGTGTTATTGAGCTTTGTACCACAATTTGTTTATTAGGAAAAATGGGAAAAAACAACAATGCTTAAGCGGTAGAAGTTTTAGCAGCTATTTCGGAGATCACCACATCTCCTCATCAGACTTATTTTTTCTAGACTTTCATCAGGGATCGAACCCGCGTCATCGATGTGCAAAGTCAGAAACGCTAACCATTGAGCTATGCACACCCCGTGAGCTTTTGTTGCTAATCCATTTCCTTATTCAACCTACTACTATGAAGTGCAGCTGATTCGCCGCTATTAAAGCTTGACAGCGGGGTTGTTATTGTTAATTCCATACATGAAATAGATTCATTGCATAGTTTTTAGGGCAATCTCATACCATATATTTATTTGTAAATTTTTATTGGTGTATTCATATTTATTTCAATAGTCCTTTATACGTCTGCCATGGTCAACAGAAAAGCAGGGATTCTCCGAGGCTGGGTGCAAAACCCACCGCACAACCCATTACGGGTTGTATGAATTCTCAGATTAGCTCCTTTCCGTTCAGTTATTAATTCGTGTAAACACTGGAAGTAGTGAGCTGCAACAACTGGACGCATCATTTTTTGCCACTGCGTGGTGAACGGTGTTGAAAATGCGAGTAGCTGTACATTTCTGCTTATTCTACGTACAGGAAAAAAAAAAATGCTAAAAGCATGTAGTGTCTGCACAAAAAGCAAAAAAAAAACACTGTTTTTAACGCATATTTTTGCCGTTCGCACATCAAGGAATCTATTCGCAAGAATCCTGTGTCGCAAGAATCGAAAAAGTATTTCATTTCAACTTGTTTTTAAAAAGTGTATTACAAGCTGTTTTTACGTAAAAAGACAAAAAATCAAAAATGGTACTTTTGAAAGTCATTTCAAAGGTTTGATTAAATGAGAAATTACCTTGACTTCAAGACCAACCTTGAAAAGAAAAATCTTTGTATTTTTATTCTTTTACTTTAGAACAGCGAGCAACGAACTTAAAAAATATATTTTAAATAGATTTTTTGGTTTTTGCGACCATGGAAATGGATTCCCTGATGCAAGAACTGCAAAAATGTCTTGACGTACTGCTGCACTAAAAAGAAACGGATGTTGGTATAAAACTGAATGGGGCGGGGCGGAAATTGCTGGCGGCAGAGGTGTGAGCACTTGTGTATTTTCAATGCTACAGGATAGTACGTCACCATTACCATTGTTGAAGATATTCTATAATGTTGAGTTCCCTGAGGTTGAATGCTGGCTTAATTCCAGCACTGAGCCCGGGCTCACATATTGTCCAATCTTCACTGATGGCTGTTCTTTTTCGAAGTTAATGGGGATAAGCTTCAATTTTCCCTTGGGGAATATGCTTCGGTATTCCTGGTTTAGGTAATTGGAATCCTCAAAGCCTATGGAAAATAGGAGGAGGGGAAGGAGTTTGCGTGTCTGCAGTGACAGCCAAGCTGCACTTAAGACATTGGCCAGCCCTCTATCTACGTACTTCCAAACTAGTAGTTCGGAAATGCAAGTCTCGACTAAATTATGCTGGAAAACATAACGAGCTTGCCTTACACTGGGAGCCAGGTCTATCCGGAGTACCTGATAATGCGACATCTGACCATTTGGCCACAGTTTTTTTGCTCTCACTGAGCAGACGGGACTGCAGACAACTGGTTGGCAAGTGGCTTGGTTACTTGGTTGATTGTCATCGATTTTTCTAGCTCCGGTCTTATCTTTATTGTCAGTTTCTGGATAAAAATTATAGCATAAAAAGATTTGCGGTTTTGTTGTTTAAAGTTTTGTGTGCTTAAAAATGTGATTGATAAATATTTTTCGCATCACTTTAAACTTCGGAGTGATAAAACTAAAAATCAACACAAATAAACTATTTTGCAAATACGCCACATGCAAATTCGTGAGCGAGCCGAACATGTAAGAAGTTTATGGTGAAGAGAATGTAAATAACACTAGCTCTCGGAGTGCTCTTAAAAAATATAAATCCTCAGAGCGAAAGAGTACTTCGATGGCTTTATGAGCTCTGTTTCTTAAAATTTGCAAGTGTGTAGTCACACGTTTTTAATAAATAGAACACAAGAAGATATTTTATTTATTTTTTGCCACTCCAAATTTAGTTTTGGAACTCTCCCGCTATGCAAATTTACATCGTTATATCTAGTATTCACATTTGTTGATGAGCTTTGGAAATATGTTAGAAAAGTAGCAGCAGGAGGTCCACTGAAACCAGAAAAGTTTTGAACGGTATACGAGAAAAAACCTCTGGTCCAAAACAATAAAAACACATTTATTATCTAATGCATTTTTGTACTTCTTCGGGCTACTTGACTTTAAACACTCATAAATCAAAAGGTGGCTTTAGGTGATCCTTGATATAACATAGATTAGGAAATATGCATAGTTAGCTTTATTTAAAGCTATACAAGTAAACACTTTCTAATCCTTCATTATTATAAAACTCTTTGATTAGGACATATTTTACACTGATAACAAAAAATAATTTCCGAGGTAGTATTTTAACAATAAGTATAATATTACGTTCACATTGCGCCATAAACTCGAGTTTGTGTTTATGAACAACTGTCAAGCGTTCTCACTGCTGTGTTTAAGAAACTCGGATTTGGATTTGACAATTATTTGTTTACCTTGTTCTATTCACATTGCTAATAATTTCATACTTGCAGTGGGATGAACTTTGTAATAAAAACTATTTAAACTTGGCTATGGTTTTCTATTAAGAGATATTCTTATATCTGTTTAAATTTTGACTTTTTCACCTTTTTCAAAAAAGTTCAAGATTCACTTATACGTGCAAAAAATAAAGTAAACAATAAAACTGTCCTTATATTTACGGAAATTAGCATAGACAAATTTTTATTTTGATTACCCAGACTTAATAGTAGCCTACTCTATAAGGTTACAATCAAATGATATCTATGTACAAGTAATAGTAAAAATTTCGAATTAGTAGAACGTTTTTAAGATTACCACTTTTCTCTTTTGTGAAAATATCGGACTATCTTTTACGAGCAGTGTTGGTAAAATGTTAATCTGATTAATTATTAAAAATCAACGAATAAATAGTTAATCGCGATTAATGATTAAAACAAATTAATTAGTGGTTAGTTATAAAAACTAAATTGTTTAATAACGATTACTTGTTTTATGAAAAGTAATTTATATTTGTCGGCCGCTGTGGTGTAGTGGTAAGCAGTGCGCGCTTTCACTCATCAGCACCTCGGTTCAAGCCCTGGTCAAAGCAACATCGCGAAAAATTCCGAAAAAAGGTTTTTTCTTAACAGCGGTCGTTCTCGGCAGGCAATGACAAACCTAAGAGTGCATTTCTGTCATGCGAAACAGCTTCTCATAAAAATACAATCACCGTTCGGGGTCGGGGTAAAACTGTAGGTCCCTCCGCTTTGTGTGACAACATCAAGGCGCACGCCACAAATCGGAGGAGAAGCTCGGCCAAACACTAACTTATGTGTAAGCGCCAATCTATTATTATTATTATTATTATTATAATTTATAATTGTTTAAGATTATATTTAGTTGATTAAAACTTAATCGACAAATGCCGACATTGTTTAGAGGGTATTGAAATTGAAGCACAGAAGTTATTCCGCACCAGTCGACGATATGTATATATGTATATACCCAGTACGGAAAAAACTAGTTTAAATATCGATGTTCAACTAGTTTTTTAACCACCACAACTAATTGAAGATCTGACTTTCTTCTTTCGAACGAACTGTTGACTTTAACATGGCGATGTCCCATGCATCAGTCAATTATCCGACTCTCCATTTGATTTCAACTTTTGTAAAAGGCATTTGGCTTAAAGCACTTTAAAGTCAGTCGTTTGATTACGCTTTCATTCTGCACTTCACAGATGCTTTTTCATAATGAAGAAAACCCGAAATTAAAAATGTAAAATAAAATGCTCCGCCTAATAAGATTTGAACAAGGACATTCTTGGCCGCGACCAATTGTAGCAAACATTCTTGCACGCTCAGCTACTGCCAGATGTGCTTTCGAATATTCCTTTTATATTTAGTGCAAGCAGCAAGGCGATTGTCCGACTCTGCATTTGACTACTATAAAATGCATTTGGCTAAAGCAATGCAAAGTCAGTAAAAGAAAACCCGAAATTAAAAATTTTAAATAAAATGTTCCGCCTAATGACATTTGAACAAGGACATTCTTGGCCGCGACCAATTGTAGCAAACATCCTTGCACGCTCAGCTACTGCCAGAATGTGCCCCACAACGGTGGGGTATACTCGCCATGTCCAGAGTCCGTTACAATAAATTATAGGTTTCATTAAATCGTACTTGATTCGCTAACTTTCTTATTTTCTATAAACATATAACAAAAAGATCACGGTGAAAAATTCCAGAAATATCGCTTCAGGTGGTTGGGTAACGGCTCCTTGTACCGTTACTAGCCCGTAGTGGCGTGGCTTTAGTACTAGTGGGCAGCGCTCTGCCGACGCCGCACAGTGCGTAATTTCGACGATTTAGGGGAAGGAAAATCATAGCTCCCACAATTTTGACTCTGGAATATATTTTTTTTTAGTTATGTACTTCTAATAGACTGTATAATTACGCTTTCAAAGGATGTGGGTGATTCCAGGGGAGGGTCTTTATAGTCAAAAATTAAAAGTGATATATCTCTGTTAGGTATGGTCGAATCTGGGTTATTTTTTACACGTATATTGGTTGCATGTGCAGGAAAATTTTTGGACAAAATTTACCCTTTAGGTGACGCTGGGGTCGAAATATTTTTAAACCCCGTATTTATAGACTGATTTTGTTAATATTTGCGATATGTATTAGATACATAGTAAGCAATATATTCACAAAAAATATAAATATATAATTTGATTTCTAATATCTTTGCACCATTTTGGCTGACAGTTTTCACCTTTTGCATTAACTATAGTGTTTTACAAGAACTAAGTCTAAAAAATGAAACCAAAAAAAAAGAAAACTTAATTAGTTGTGTTTCTTCACCTTAAGGTCGATTTGATTTGATTTGAGATTTGTAGTTGCCATGCCTCAAAATAAGAAAAATCCCAACGACTAATTTTTTGTCACCAAAAATACACAAAGACCCGTTCTTTTTTAACCAAAGGTTGACTTTAAATCGACTTTTTTTTAATTGTGCAATTGTGTGCAAATTCTTACTATTGGCCCTTGATATACAGATGTCCAGTTAAAGGTTCCTGAAGAGATCCAAATGTCACACGCTGTCAAACAATTTATATGCTTATATGAAAAAAGCTAAATCCCATTTTTTTTTATCTAAAGGAGCGTAATTGATATGTAAGGTTGACGTCTAAAATTTCAAAATAATGTTTTTAATTAAGTTTACAATGTTTAAAATGCAAACTATACCCAAGACTACAGTCTTGTTATGAAATGAGACGGATATAACCACTGATTGATAAAGGCCGGAAAACTGGCGATTTTCGTTCGTCAAAACAGGCATGTTTGCACAAGCTCAAAATTCTTCCAGGTAATCCGATTTTCTATTATATCAGACATCTATACGCACACATACCGTATCTGAACTTTTTTTAACAACTTAAATTTTCGATTTTCCTTCCCCTAAATCACCCAAATTACGCACTGTGCGCCGATGAGAGGCACTCTGTTAACATCGGTAAGTGGTGCTCTGGCCCCGTCGATATGTAGCGCTCTTGCAATGTAGGGGAGTAGCGCTCGGATGCCGTCGACAAGTGGCACTCTGCTTGCGCCGGGGTGTATCGCTCTGATGACGCCGGAGATTGGCGCTGTAGTCGCGCCTATGAGCGGCGCTCTGGTGACGCCGAAGAGTAGCGCCCTAGTCGCGTCGGTGTGTGGTGGTTTCGTAGATGCTGTTGGCGTTGCTCTGCTGGCGGCGGTGAGAAGCGCTCTTACTGATGTCGCACTGCTGACGGCGGGTGTCGCCTGTACCCGGTTTCACGAGAGGCAGTGGTGAGAGCGTGTGGCGCTGCCACTGGGAAGGTGACGTCCAGCCCGACGCTCAAATCGGCGCAGATGAAGTCACTTCTTACCAGTAGCCGTCTGTTCACGACCACAGTCTCGTGCTGACTGACCGGTTTATCGTCGTGCTGCTCCTTTAATAGGCTGTGTGCTTGATGTTGCGTTGTTGTGCGGCTACATGCTGCGGTGTGATGTTGCGTTGTCATGGCAACGAAGACGTTTCGGTGACGTTGACATGTGTTACTGTGCCTTTTTGCGTGTCTGGTTGCGCTGACTTGTGTTGCTGCGGTTTATTGCGCGACTGGTTGCTCTGATTTGTGTTGCTGTTCTGTGACTGGCTTGGTTGATGGTGTGGGCTAAATTCCCTATGGAGATTTAGTCCATGTGTATAATTACCCGATAGTCCCTGGTATTGAACCTCAGCCGGGACTTGCATGCGCGTGCGGCGAGGTCTTTGAGGCTCCAGCGG
The DNA here is from genome assembly GCF_001687245.7 of Rhagoletis zephyria. Taxonomy (NCBI): domain Eukaryota; kingdom Metazoa; phylum Arthropoda; class Insecta; order Diptera; family Tephritidae; genus Rhagoletis; species Rhagoletis zephyria. The sequence continues at coordinate 108,726 of NW_016157590.1, read as the reverse complement.
ATTCTTTCAGACATTTGTGTGTTATTTGGTAGTGGTGGCGTTGTTGGGTAGTGGAGACTGCGGTTGTGACGGTGGCGGCTTTGCGCCTTGGCGTCCATGCACGTGCTGTTGCAATGTGGCCAGTATTTGTGCCCACTTCAGGGCCGCCATACCGGCTGTGAACGGCTCGGCGATACATCCTGGTGAATCTTTGCCTTGCCCGATGAAGCGCATGAAGCGGTGGCCTCTAGGGTATATAGCCCGCAGTCCCCATCGTTTTATTGCTGTGGGACCCTCTGGTGGACTTGTTGTACCTCGAAGCCCACCTGGTCGTACCTCTGGATATATTCCCATTGCAGGAAATTTGCCCATGTTTGTATTGCGTGGGCGACTCTGCCCCTCATCCTGAAGTCTACGGTCCACAGGTAACGCTCCTGCCAACACCCCATGTCGAGGAGATGGTGGGTAGTCTCCCGGTTCGCCAGGACCAGCAGATACCAATACCCGGCCGTGTAGTGGGGCGCTAGAACTGCCCGTTTGCCGAATAAGTCCGTCTTCTGTACCCAGCGATGGATGCGACGATAGCTTTTTTCCGGGTTCTCCTTTTGCGTCAACTTCCATATTGAAAAAGGGCTAAGTATGCTGCCCCGTGGCCCCAGCTCGGCTTCTACCCCTCCCGCCCATGCATCTATCATCGTGTCCGTCAACCAGCGCGTTCCCACCTGGCCCTGGCGGGAAAGTCGGTACCGGACCTTTATTCTCCCGTGATGTTGTCTCCTCCCCTGAGAAGAGTTGGATGGTCGGTGACATTTCTCCCGTGATGTTGTCTCCTCCCCTGAGAAGAGTTGGATGGTCGGTGACATTTCTCCCGTGATGTTGTCTCCTCCCCTGAGAAGAGTTGGATGGTCGGTGACGGTGTTCGCATCGCGGGAAGCGAAGGCGACGTGTATAGTGACGATGACGACGCATGTCTCGTCGACTGCAGCGTGGGCGTTGACCGCACGTATGGCTGCGGCGCGGCGTGCGACGGCAGTGCTCGTTAGCTCCGCGTGTCTCGCGGCGGCGTCGGCGGTAAACTGTTGGCGTATTCCCCTCTCTTGGAGGTAGCGTTGCCACGTCGTACTGGTGAACTGAACGCCGTTGTCCGAGATGAGTATCTTCGGAACGCCAAAATCTTGCTAGGATTCGTTCTCTGAACTCCACCCACTTGCTGAAGCGCTCGAAGAACACCAGTAGCATAGTGTTGCCATGTGTGAATCCGGGTAGGGGTCCGAATACGTCTGTGCAGATCGTTGCTAAGTGTTCCGAAGCCAACTGTGAGAGAATTTTCACTGCGGGTTTCAGTTATCCTTCTTTGTACTTTTGGTAGGAGTCGCACTGGCGTATACATACAGACGTACAATAGTATCGGTTGGCGATCCATGCCAATGTCCGACGGATGCCCATGTGGTCAGCGCTGGGCACGTCATGGTTCTCCTGTAGCACCCGCTGGCGAAGAGGGGTTGGTACACATAACTTCCAGGGTACTGCTTCCTCATCCTGGCTTGGGCATGGGATATGGCGGTAGTGGTGTCCGTCCTGCACCATATAGTTCGCGTATTTCTTCGGGTTGGTGCGCATTTTTCCCAGCCGCTTATGCCACCACGTGCATCGTGGTTCCGTTGTTATCGCTTGCCGGATGGTCTCTAGTGGTCGCCGGGATAGTGCGTCCGCGACCAGGTTGAGCTTCCCTTTTCGATATTCTATGTCAAACACGTGCTGCTATAATTAAAGGACCCACCTTGCTATGTAGCCGGAAGGGCTCTCGATCGAGTTCAGCCACTTCAGCGATCACTCTAGGTAGGGCCTCATATTATGGATTCCCCAAACTATGGCGAGACATTGCTTCTATGTACGAGTAGTTGGCCTCCGCTTTGTTTCCGTTTAAGAGTGTCGAAGCCTTCCTGGTGCTCGACTCCCAATTTCCAGTGTTTACCCTTTGACGACGGTACCACGAAGCTATCCTGAGGTACTGGCGTAATTCCTTCACATCGGACGGTGGCTTAAGTTCTTGGATCGCAGCTTCCTTATAGGGGTCGGTGTAACCACATGATCCCAGTATCGGAGTTCCTTCTTGAAGAAGTCGCACTTCTCAGGGTTGGCGCATTGTAGTCGTGATAGTACTTCGCGTAGGTTTTGTACGTGCTCCTCGAAGGTGGAGCCTATGGAAATAATGTCGTCGAGGTAGGCGAAGGCGTGCGGTTCCATTTCTGGGCCGATGGCCTGGTCGAGTGCCCTCTTAAATGTCTCTGCATGACGCGCCATTGAGGCCGTATGTGGGCGACTGTTCGGTGACAGGCGTATCTGCCAGTAGCCGTTTTTGAGGTCTAGGTTGCTGATGTATTTAGCCCGTCGTAACTTGTCCAGTATCTGTTGTATTCTAGGTAGGGGGTATGCGCCGGGTACTGATCGAGTTGCCGATAATCCACGCACAGCCTCCACTTATCATTTTTCTTCCGGGCCAACACGATCGGTTGACCATGTGTACTATAGGAGGGTTCGATGCACCCCTTGGAAAGAAGCTCGTCGATCTCTCCGTTGATGATGGCTTGCATCGCTGGGATATGCGGGAAGTACCTCTGCTTGATGGCGGTTGTCGGTCATGACAATCCTGTGCTCCGACACATTGGCCCATCCGCTCAAGGGTCAAACTTCTGTAGCTATTACGCTAGGAAGTCGCGTATTCGTGTTGCTTCGTCTATATGGTTACTGTGGAGCATCACCGCGGAGGTGTATTCGTTGACGCTTCCACTGGGGTCGCCGTCCTTCGGTGTTTTTTCTTTGCCGCCCTCGGCGGGATGTTATTGCTTATTCCGGGTGGTATGCTATCCTCCGTGGTTTGTGAGGTAGCGGACGGTACCGGTGCCTGCTGTATGGTCGGTTCGGTGAGTACGATGTGTTGGCCGCCGCAGGATACTGTGGCTTACATGCTTCCCAACGTGTATGAGGTCATCTATTGCCCTTGGCATGATGTATAACTCTGTGTGGTGCGCCGACAAACCTCGGTTTTCAAGGCCTCATAGAGATTGCTACTGGTACCGTCGGCCATGTGTATCTCGAGAGCTACCCTTATCCTTTCTCCGCTCCCTGCGGACGCCATATATTCCGCTAAGGTGGTTGATATGAAACTCTTCGAGGCGCCGGTATCTATGACGGCCTCGGCTATTTCCCCACCCAAGTAGACTAGGGCGTATAGTCGTCCGTGTTCCTGACGCGTAGTTATTGGCGTTTCGGCGCTGCATTCGGTGGGCTCACCACTCCTTGTTTTTGGTGAAGCCTTCCACCGTTTTCCTGACGCCGGCGACAGCATTAAATTGTACGGACACATGCATACGTTTCTAGGGTCAAATCTCTGGTTCGTAGATGGGCCAAGACGCTGTGTGTTCATCGCTGACTGGTGTGATGGAACTGGAGGGTGTTGTGTCGTCCGCACCGGTGGGGTTCGATGAGATGGTTCACCTGCTTGTGTGGTGGTCCTCATCGGATTATCGCCGGTGACATGCCTCGCAACCTCTCGTCGCGATGTTTCCGCCATCCGTCTATGGCCTTCGTGGATACCCTCCGTGAGCATCAGTAGTTCCGACAGCGTGGTCCCACCGTCGGATGTATAACAAGTTGTCGGAGTGGCTGTTGCGGAAAATTCTTTCCAACCGCTGTTCGCTGCTATTCCCGGCGAGTCGCATCAGGTTTTGTATCGCGATCACATAATCCTTATACTTCTCCCGTGGGTTTTGCCTTCTCTGCCGTGTGTCGTCCTCGAGGCGTTCGAAATACTGGGCTGGTAGAAAGAAACGTAAGAAGTCCCGCTTGAAGGTCGTCTAGTTTCCACAGTGTTCGTTGTTGCCGCGGTACCAGTGAAGGGCGGTGCCGTACAGTAGTTCGGGTATGGTTTTCGGCAAGAGGCATACACCTCGGCCAGTTCCTGCAGTCGCTTCACAAAAGCCAGCGGGTCTCGTCCGACATCGTATTTTGCTGACCACTTTCTTACCTCGTCGATGATAGGTGCAAACGTGTGGGTCAGCGTCTGGTTTTCAGGATTTGTCGTACCTGCGTTCGACCCGACGGTTATTAGCGGCGGGTGCTGGTGCGTTGATGGCTAGTGCTGGTGTGATAGCAGCTGGAGCTGGTGTAGCGGTACCGCAAACTGGATGTGTGTTTTCATAAAGGTAGTCGTACTCCACGCACGTTCATCCGGTGGCACTGGTGTCTTCTGTTCATCCTCGTCTTACGAGGGAACCTCACTGTCTTTGTTGTAGGTGAGTAGTGCTCGAATGTCGTCGACAACTGGCGCTCTGAATAGCGCTTTTGTGACGCCGGAGAGTAGCACCCTAGTCGCGTCGGTGAGTGGCGCTCTCATAGGCGCTGTTGGCGGCGGTGGGTAGCACTTTTGTTGACGCCCTTGATGTCGCTGTGCTGACGGCGGGTGAGCGGATGTCGCCCGTATGCGGTTTCAGGAGAGGCTGTGGTGAGACCGTTTGGAGCTTGTGGCGCTGCCACTGGAAAGGTGACATCCAGCCTGTCGCCTAATCCAGCGCATAAGAAATCACCCTCACTTGGAGCTGTTACAGAAGTGGAATCAAGCCATGAAGTCAATTATTGCTTATGGTCGTGTGTTCATGACCCCAATCTCGTGCTGACTGACTGGTTTTCCGTCGTGCTGCTCCTTTAATAGGCTGTGTGCTTGAAGTTGCGTGGTTGTGCAGCTACATTTGCTGTGTGATGTTGCGTTGTCATGGCAACGAAGAGGTTTTCGGGTGTCGCTATGACTTGTGTTGCTGTGGCTTGTTGCTGTTGCTTGTTGCGTGCCTGGTTGCGCTGACTTGTGATGCTGTGGTATATTGCTCGACAGACTGCCCTGCTTTGTGTTGCTGTTGTGTGACTGACTTGGTTGGTGGTGTGAGAGTTTGTGTGGGATAAATTCCCCATGGATATTTAGTCCTCACACGTCATATGTCCGGTATCACGCCAATTTTCCAAAATTTCAAATAATTTACTTCTTTTCAAGGTAAAGGAGATTTAACGTTATATGAAAAGTGGACGTAATTTTAATCCGATTTCCACGCCCATTTTCCAAAATTTTATCATAAGCGTATTTCTTGGTAAAGAATTGTTACAAACATTAATTTTGAATAAATTAGATTCAGTATTTAATGCTTTATCGAAGACTTCGTTTTTCTCTAAATTACCGTTATATGGGATGTGGGGTCCGATTTTAAAAATTTTCAGCCATTTGGTATGTTGTACCAAGGCCAACAACTGCGCCGAGTTTGGAAGAAATTAGTGTAGCGGTTAGCAAGATATACACATGTAGTCATAAGTGGGCGTGGCTAGGCCCATTTTCCAAAAATTTATAATACTCCTATTTTTCGTCTAGAAATCATTGTAAATGTAAATTTTTTGTGAATAAGTTTCAGTAGTTACTAAAATATCACAGTTTTCTTATTTCTGAAAACTACCGTTATATGGGAGGTAGGCGTGGTTATTGTCCGATTTTTCCCATTTTCAACACCATCCGTCCTACGCCCGCGTACCAAGTTTCGTTAAGATATCTCAATTTTTACTCAAGTTATCGTGTACATAGACGGACGGACGGACGGACAGACAGTCACCACTTAATCGATTTCTCTTTTGATGCTGACCATTTATGTAGACATTTTTCTATATCTATCTCGATCCGGTTTGCCTGTTACAAACAACCGTTATGTGAACATAGTTATAATACCCTTCTGCACAAGTGGGTATACAAATTTTTCTGAGGTAATTCCTAGCTTTCAATGACACATTTTCTTCAAAAACGGTATTTTTTTTTTAAATAATAGGAGCGAATTCTTCGATTGAGTTTGACTTCAATNAATAATTTTCAACGATTTGCTTGTACATACCGAGTTTGGTACATATTGTTCGAACATATATGTGATCATAAGTGGGCGGTGCCACGCCCATTTTCCAAAATTTTATCATAAGCGTATTTCTTGGTAAAGAATTGTTACAAACATTAATTTTGAATAAATTAGATTCAGTATTTAATGCTTTATCGAAGACTTCGTTTTTCTCTAAATTACCGTTATATGGGATGTGGGGTCCGATTTTAAAAATTTTCAGCCATTTGGTATGTTGTACCAAGGCCAACAACTGCGCCGAGTTTGGAAGAAATTAGTGTAGCGGTTAGCAAGATATACACATGTAGTCATAAGTGGGCGTGGCTAGGCCCATTTTCCAAAAATTTATAATACTCCTATTTTTCGTCTAGAAATCATTGTAAATGTAAATTTTTTGTGAATAAGTTTCAGTAGTTACTAAAATATCACAGTTTTCTTATTTCTGAAAACTACCGTTATATGGGAGGTAGGCGTGGTTATTGTCCGATTTTTCCCATTTTCAACACCATCCGTCCTACGCCCGCGTACCAAGTTTCGTTAAGATATCTCAATTTTTACTCAAGTTATCGTGTACATAGACGGACGGACGGACGGACAGACAGTCACCACTTAATCGATTTCTCTTTTGATGCTGACCATTTATGTAGACATTTTTCTATATCTATCTCGATCCGGTTTGCCTGTTACAAACAACCGTTATGTGAACATAGTTATAATACCCTTCTGCACAAGTGGGTATACAAATTTTTCTGAGGTGATTCCTAGCTTTCAATGACACATTTTCTTCAAAAACGGTATTTTTTTTTAAATAATAGGAGCGAATTCTTCGATTGAGTTTGACTTCAATTCCGCAAATGTGCCGTGCTTGAACCTCTTTGTAACATAAATGAAGCAAACCAGATAATTATGCTAACGGGCAGGAAAATTATACCAAACCCCTTCTGCTCCATTTATTGAGTTTTGGGAGTGGTCAGTATTGTGCACTTTGAACATTTGTTCAAATTCAACATTAATTACACATACACATATTTTGCCCGCAATTTTGATTACAATATGTAGAACACTGCACACTTCACTCTCGTTTCGAATTTTTGAAAGCGTTTTCTAAGCTATTTAGTGGTTTACCACTTCTTAAAGGCACCTTATATTGTGAAAAAAATATGCGCATATCTATTCCGAAGTATTTTTTTTCGTAAGGAACGCCTGTTGGCTTAAAATTACCAAAATTACATTTTTTTTAATTTTTTACATTTGTTACAAATGTCTCTATTGTAAGAGTTGCGAAATATAAATATTTTTGTTACCAAGTGTTAAAATAATAATGTAGAATATTAATTTATTAAATTAATACTTAGTAAAAATACAAAATTTAAGTCAACATTCATCTTTAAAAGGATGTATCACAAAGTGTTATTAATTGTTTGCAAGCATATTATAATTTTCATAAATTTTGAGACCAATAAGGGACTTATGGCGGCCGCCGTAGCAGAGTGATTACGGGTCCGTACTTCCATTCAGTAGGACCAAGGTAAGATCTGTGATCAGGGCTGCCAACTTGGCTCAAACCGTGCCCATTTTGGCCCTTTTTTACTTCATATGTTACTTAATTTTTCAATTTGGCACAAAGTGCCGAAATGGCACTTTTTGAAAAATAGCAATATTTCAATATAAATTTGTGATATTCTTTGTGTGTACTTCTTTTTCTCAACTAACCTTTTCTAATTTCTATAGTGTACGCAACTGGTTTATCTTACTTAGGCATTGGACTTTGGTTTATGAATGTGTTTCTAATTTTAATGCTAAATGAGAAGAATTGAAAACAATGTCATCTTTTTGGCACTTTTATTTTTCTGTTTGGTATATTTTGGCACTTTTTTATCCCCAATATGACACTTCACAGCTAAGTATAGTTGGCAGCCCTGTCCATGATGAGCATAACCCAAAATGGCAGTCGCACCTTAGCAGGCAATGACAAAACTTATACTATGTTCACGTTGAGCCTTTAACTCGAGTTTATGGGCCATTTTGGAGTTTAACTCTCCCTAAACACAACTTTTATTTGGAATTTATTACCTTGTTTGTACCTACGCAAGAACCGCATTAACCAAAAACCGATTTTACTGAACACATATTATTTTCAAGAGTTTATACCTGTGTCTTTATAGCGCACTCGCTGAAACCGTATTCAAAAGTAAGCAAAATTTGCTGTTTTTATTGGATATTTCTTTAATACATAATTTGCACGGTTTACCGAAATGGAAGCGAACAATAATTCAAATTTATTGTAATAATGATTACAATTTAGAACGGGCTGTATAAAGGAAATCAGCCTATTTTCACTTCGCGTCAAATGAGTGATGTGTTTATACCTGTTTTGTAACCGATGTGAGAAATAAAAAACCGATTTGAAAACCAATTCGAGTCAATACACTTTTCAATTTCAACGCGTTTTGAAATTCAGTTTATGCATCCGTTTTGAATCACAGCGAACTGGGTCAAAGCGCTTTATGTGTCGCTATAAACAAGGTATATGATAATGCAACCATTTTTTTTTTACCGAATTTGGTTTGTGTCTTTAACAGGTCTATGCTGCACGTTACCGAAGATTTTGTTACCGGAAAATTGTATTACCAAAAAATGTTACCAGTTCTTGTCACCGCGATTCTAGGTACTTTGGTAATGCAGTTAAAATATTCAGCAATTCAGCTATGAAGAATTGTGCAAATCCTGGCATTGCATATTTCACGGGGCAATAATTTGTTACCAGCTTATGAGATGGCAACAAAATTTACCGGTTACAAGAGTATACAGAATGCGAAAAGGGTTTAAAAATTTACAGGAACTTTATTTACCGGTTACAAACTTTTTATTACCAGTGCAGAATAGACCTGTAAGTGTCCAAACCGGCAACCAACTTGCCGATAGTTAGCTTGTTCCCGTACTGCAAGATTTAATGAGAAATAGTCCGAAGTCGTGCCGTGCACATGTGTTTAGAATATCAACATATAAATATATAAAATAGAAAAGTTTAACTTTAACCTCTTTTATTGGCTTTAGTTTTTATTTGCGTCAAATAATCTTACTGTGGTTGCAATCAGCATGAAAAGTTCTATTTATGTATATCTTTTTCATGGATAAACCGTTGGTTTTCTACACCACGCCTACTTTGGACTATTTCTGTCTAAATTCTGGAGTACGGGAACAGGCCAAATGTGTAAAAGAAAAAGTAAACAAACAAATGTCAAATTAAACTCTGAGTTTCTTAAACACCCCAATAAGCACACTTGACAGTTGTTAATAAACTCAAAACGTTAAACTCGAGTTAACCCTCGTCCGTGCGACTAGGTACAATTGTAACTTTTGTGTTTTTAAATTACAATAACTTTTTTTCCAGAAAACTTAGAGGGCTGGATCTTCGTGACATCTCTACATTTTTGTTGCGCCACATGTTCCCTTAATTTAAAACAAAATGGGCCACTATTTTCTGAAATATATTGCCGAGTTAAATTTACACCCACGTCAGAGCGCATAGGTACAATTGTACCTTCATATATCTGGTATGAAGAAAAAAGCAGATTATTATTATTTTTATATAATTTTGTTATAAAAAAAGGAACACAAACGGAGCTAATTCATATTAGTAGCGATAATAAAATATATAAAAAAGTAACAGGCGAGACAATTCAATTTAGAACAACGATTTAGAATATACATTTTGAAATTTTTAGAGAGTTTCTTCGCAAGAAATACACGTCTTTTTTGAAACTGAATGTTCATCACAAATTGGATAAGCACAAGATATGCAAAGCATTCGAGTTTAGCGTTGTTTCCTATTTGAGTTCCGACAGATATAGCAACTTCCAGTGATAGGGGAGGCTCCGCGGCTGAGGTAATTGAAGGACAGCTGCTGTACATCGGCGTAGCCAGAATGAAATTTAGGAGGGGGAGGGGGGGGNTTTGCACTTCGAGATTCAACTGAAGGCATGCATAGCTGATTGGAGAGATCTTTTAGAAACTTTCGACGTTGACTTTTTCCCTGAAGTCGGGGGTTATGATTTTTGTCGATTATGTAGGATGCTAAACCAGTATTGTGACCGCAAGTAGCAGCAAATATAAACTGAACCAAATAAACATCGCATTATTTATGTTACGGTCAGGGCTGCCAACTATCCTTAGCTATGTGGTCCCATATTAAGGATAAAAAAGTGCCAAAATGTGCCAAATAGAAAAATAAAAGTGCCAAAAACGGTGCCATGCTTTATAACGCTTCCCATTTAGCTAAAAAAAAGAACCACACTTCTAAAACAAAAGTGCAATGCTAAAATAAGGTGAACCAGTTGAATAACCTTTAGAAATTAGAAAATTTTAATTGAGAAAAAGAAGTACACGCAAAGGATTTCACAAAAATATATTGAAATATTGTATTGTACTAGTATGAAAAATATTGAGTACATACATATGTATGTATAGAGGGTACTAATTGTTATGGTGTACTCGTGCATTTTTCGGAGTGCATGTTATGCAGGCTACTGTGTTTCTATTTTTTACTTTTTTTTTAAACAATCGTCATTACAAAAAATTTCTAAACATGTTCAAAATGACGTGTAATGATGAAATGGTATCAGTTTTTATAAAAAAATTAAACCCCCAGTAAAAATTCATATCAAAACTATATGAAGGTACAATTGTACCTCTGCGCCCGGTTAGCGTTGTAAGAATATGCGCCCGGACGAGGGTTAATATTTCAACGTGAACATAGTATTAGTGTATTTCTGCCTTAAAAGAGCTTATCATAAAACCATTTGCCGTTCGGAGTCAGCGTAAAAATGTAGGTGCCTCCACATGCGTGACAACAATAGAACTCACCCCTCAAATTTGAGGAGAAGCTCGGCCGAATATTTATAAAAATATTTTAGTGCCAAAAATTTATTTGTTTACTTGTTTTAAGGGAGATGGCAATCTTCTTGTTTGAGCCGTTTCAAATTTGTAATTTTCAAAATTACTCAGTGAGACCAAGTTTAATAAAAATGTAGGGTTGCATGCCCATAAACACCAAATAAAAGTGGTGTTTAAAGAGAGTTTAACGAACATTTTTCGTATGGTAAACTCTGAGTTTGTGAGTGGTGTTTAATGATAAACTCTAACTCTAGTTTATGGCTCAATGAAACGTAATATAAAAATATAAAGATATTTACCTGACGTTTCAGAATCCAATATTGATTTATACCACACAATATTAGAATTTAAAAGCCTGTATAAATTGTTTTTGCACGCAAAGAACAAGCCAAATCCAACCAATGGACCTCAGATACCAAATTCTTGCGCTAAATTCGGGCGCTGGTGATATATTAACAATGGCGTATCTCAGAGGTACTACTAATCTTCGATATAAAGGCGTTACTTTTTAACTGGGGGTAGTTCTGGAAATTCGTATCTTGGCCAGCTAGATTGTTCAAGCACCAGTATGCCCGACGTTAAGAACATAAGTCCTTTTTGTGTTGCAGGATTAGCGGGATGTGTGATGCAGTATTAAAATTTCTTCAAATTAAACTATATTATAAGCAATACAACAACGAGCTTTTATTTGTTAAGAAAACGTATTAGTAAAATAAGACTTCAAGACGACCTTTTTTAGTACAACGTCAATAATTAAGTAAAGATAAAGCAAGGCAATTTCAAATATAACTTCATCATTTACTTTTAACAGACATAAAACCCGATTAGAATTAGTAAGGATATCTGCAGCCGTGATGGGAATCGAGTTTTCGTATGCAGCGGAAACAGCGTTTGTTTCACCAACTTTATTGAAAATCGGCATTGAGCATCAACACATGACGTTGGTTTGGGCATTATCACCTTTAATTGGATTCTTTGCTTGCCCTTTCTTAGGTTCAATGAGCGATCGCTGCAAGCTAAATTTAGGTCGAAGAAGGCCATTCATAGTATTACTATCCATGGGAGTTATTTTTGGTAAGTCACGAAAATTATTTTAATAAGCTTTTAGCAAAAACAAGTAATTCTTAAGCAAGAAACAAAACCGAGTTCAATTGTCATATACAAATTTAAGATTATCGTTAGTTGCATCATGATCCAATGATCGGATTTACACCAAATTAGTACGGGACCACCTGTATGGTAACACATTTCCATTAAAGAAAAGAATTATAGGAATCGGTTGACGTGGTTCAAAGTTATGCGGTAACATACGTAAAAAAAATATTCCAACGAATTGATAACCTTCTCCTTTTTGTGAATTCGGTTAAAAAGGAAAAAATGCCTGTTCCGTCAGGTGGGATCTCCCCGCCCCACCTGCGAGTCTCGCATAAGCAGCCGAGGGCGCTGCGCTGATTCCTAACAACGACCCTTTAAAGCTGTGACAGACGGCAAAGCCTATGCATATAATCTGGCGCACATATGCGCATAAAAATTCTACCCTTACAGACGGCAGTAATGCGGATAAACGAGCCGCAAGGTCGTGGGTTCGAGTCCCACGGCCAGTAAAATTTTCATTTATTTCGTTTTAATTCTTTTTTTATAAGTTCTATATTTTTTTACGTTGATTTCGGTTAGTTGTTGTTGACTTTTTAATAAAATTCAACTCTAAGATTATAAATTAACTAATAGTAAAATAAAAAATATGATATAAAATAAGGCAAGTGAAAATAAAATAAAGTTGATTTAAAAATATAAATCACATAAAAAAAAAACATAAAATAAATATTAAATACAAAAAAAAATTTCCCAGGCGCTTTAACCAAGGATCGAACCAGGCTACAGGCTTGTAGCCCGCAACTCTCACCACTCGGCTACCGCGGACGCGAAACTCGCCTGCTTTGTTTGCTTACTTGTACAAGTTCCAGTGTTGTCATCAAAAATTCCCCGGATCCGAGTTAATTCCCAAAAATTTCGTGCATTTGTTTGGCTGCTTATGCGCATTTTAAAGAAAATGTATGANTCAAATATTGCGAAAAACCGTGTTTTTACTCTTAGAGGGCAGAATATCTTAAAATTCTGACATGGTATAGAAATTCTGCAGCTAGATTGGTATTCAGCACCGAAGAATCTACAAAAACCGATGCACTCAGGTGGCAAAAAAAGTTAAAATTTTTCGAACTGTGTAATCAATCAATAATCANGGATCGAACCAGGCTACAGGCTTGTAGCCCGCAACTCTCACCACTCGGCTACCGCGGACGCGAAACTCGCCTGCTTTGTTTGCTTACTTGTACAAGTTCCAGTGTTGTCATCAAAAATTCCCCGGATCCGAGTTAATTCCCAAAAATTTCGTGCATTTGTTTGGCTGCTTATGCGCATTTTAAAGAAAATGTATGAGTCAAAGCAAATAAAGGCTCAGTGTTGCCAACTTTTCAGTTTCAAAAAGCACCAAATCTTGGAAGAGAAAGAGCGTTTTACCGCACTAAAAGCACTAAATTTTTTTTTAAATCAAAGGATACTCTTTTTCATAACAGTTTGTGGTAAACAAAAGTAAAAAAATATACAATATTTACATGTATAAATAAATACACATTCATGCTTGCCAAGTAATACCGAAGTACTGCACATTAAAACTGGTACATCTGGAGAAGGAACAATCGAATCCCAACAAACGAAATTGAATTTTAAAGGGGAAGAGTAATACTTAATGATACCCTAAGTAGAAATGAGCGAAAAA
>NW_016157590.1:92860-93838 GCF_001687245.7 Rhagoletis zephyria | reverse complement strand
CCTCGATCTCCTCTTACTAAAAGTTTCCGTAGTTTCGTTCCAGGTTCACAAAATTGATAACTAGGCAAATGAAGTTCAATAGGAAGCTTATTAATTATATTATTTATAAAACCTTTTCCAACGACTAACGATTTAAGGGTAAGCCTATTTTCATAAATAACTCTCATATAAAATAATATTATATTCAAATAAACGCCGAAGTTTTTTTTTAATAAATCTATGGTTCTATATAATTAAATTTTAAATTTCTAAATACTAATTCAACAGTTAATTTATATTCAAACACAATATTGTTATATGATTTAGAATAAACTTCTACATCATACATCGCTTCCCTAGTTGTTCTACTATAATACTTTAATTTAGTCTTAATATCTAAACCCCTTCAATTTCACCGCCACAAACGGTTAGGAATTTTCCATTGTCATCCGCTTCATCCCATTTTTTGTTAAAAAAAGCATGGACTGCTCTGACTGGGATGCCCAAAACTTGTAACCGGGGACCCTCATCTTCAATACATATATAAGGGGTTTTCATGTCTTCAAAGCACAACATCTCCAATTCGAAATCGAAGTTGTACTCTCCATAAGGCTCGCTATTGAGGATTCGATTGATTCCAGGCATGATGTGTTTTATAAGTACAGTATTAGCTTATTTATACATATTTCATAACTATATAAAAAGCATTGAGGTAAACTGTTGATAAAGAACATATTTAAATATACATATATTTTAGTAATCTATTTTATACTTCATAATATGATTCAATTAAAATGTGGAAATAATCTTAAACTCAATGTTGCTGTCAAAGAATATATTTATTTTTTATAATCCTATTTAAATTTTATTTTATGATTCAAATCAAATGCTAATATTATAAATAGCCTTGACCTTGATTTCATCATCATTGTTTGCCTAATAAGTATAGTAACGCCAAGTGGACGATAACGAATCCCACATAAACATATACAAAAAAAA
>NW_016157590.1:68675-85349 GCF_001687245.7 Rhagoletis zephyria | reverse complement strand
AGGAGAAGAGCAGAGGCCAGAGGACTTGATTCTACCGGCAGCAGCAACTAAAGAACAGCTTCGTGAATTGGCTAAAAGGAAAGAAAAGCAGCAAGAATATGATGACAAAAAGTTGGATGCACGTGCAAAATTATCATGGCACTGGAGGCGAATGTTGTTAGGATGGTAAGAAACCTGAAAACGTCGAATGAGGTGCGGCTCTACCTGCAAAATACGTATGACAGAAAGTCTACAAGGCGCAAGGCTGAAAGCTACCGTAAGTTGATAAATTTAAAAATTAGCGCTGTTCAGTCGATCACAGATTATCTGATCGAATTTGATGTGTGTGTTTCATGTCTAACTGAGATAAATGTTGATATTGACAATGATCTCCTCACCATAATATTATTGGATGGCTTACCAAGCAAATACAAGGAAGTTCGTGCCGCATTTGACACTGCCCCTGAGTTCCCGTCTCTAAATGTACTACGAGCAAGATTGCTGGAAATTGGCGACAAGTCATCAACACAAGAAGGAGAAGAAGCATTGAACGTCAATAAGTTTTTCAGGAATAAGCCAAAACAAGAAGAAGAAGCATTGAAAGATAAGAAGTTTTTCAGAAATAATGGTAATATAAACAAACAAGGTATGTCAGACCAGCACTTTCCATATAGTTGCTATAAATGTGGCAAAAAGGACACAAGGCAAAAGATTGTAGGCTGAAGATTAAAGAAAGGTCAAATTGTGTCGAAAAGTCCATGGGTTTTGTGGCAATAGCTGAATGCTATAATAATGATATACCGAAAACGTCAAACACTGTTATTTGGTGTCTGGACAGTGGTGCAACTTCGCATATGTGCGGAATGAAATCGGATTTGGTTAGCTTAGATGAAAGGTTTTCTGGCAAGGTCCGTTTAGCCGATGAAAAAGAACTTGATGCGGAAGGTATTGGTACTATTGAGCTAAATGTTATAGTCAATAAAGAAATGACAACAATCAGCTTGTTCAAAACTCTATATATGTACCTAGGTTACGTTGTAATTTAATCTCTACTGCAAAAGCTTCTGATAATAATTGCAAAATATTTATGTTCAAAAATTAAGCAGTTATAATGCGAAATGGACAAGTTCTCGTAGAAGCTCCAAAGTCAAATGAATTGTTTTTGGTTCATAGTTTTAAATCAAGTATGGATTTTTGTAATGAGGATTCAGATACCACTAGCAAAGAATTTGAACTCCGGCATAAAAGATATGGACATTTAAACTCGACTCAGTTGCAGTCAAAATGTATGGTTGAAGGTTTGCCAAAATTTCGAAATCAGAAAAGAGATTGCGCAACCTTATTTAAAGGCAACAGATTAGAGATGTTTTCCTACTAAAAATAGCAAGTCGTCAAACGAAGTACTGGATTTAGTGCACACAGATCTGTGTGTAGGCATGGGTAACACTGCGCTGCGCGGCGCAACTGCGTTAACACCGTAGCCGGAGTTGCCGCGCCAATACCAGTATATGGAAAACGCCAGCGCCATTAACACCAAGCAACATATGATGAACACACACACAATTCGCCTTAACTCTTTGAAAATTTACACGTACTTTGTTTTTGCATTTGAGTGTTGAGAACGGAAATTTAAAGCTTTTACTCAAGAATGATAGAATATCGTGGCATTTACTACTTTCCTAGCAATTAAATTCAGTTGTCGGAACAAGCGTTGCTCAGCGCCGAAAATTATGGAAATAATAGACATGACACCACTGTCTGGAGTACTGCACTGTATGACGATGGGTACGGTACTCCAATGTAAACTAAATCGTTGAGTGGAAAGAAATACTTTGTAACGTTTACTATTGATTATTCAAGAAAAGTTTTCACATATTTTTTGAACCGTAAGGGTGAGTACTTGCAAGTTTTTAAAATGTTCAAGAAGGAAGTTGAGCTAAGTAGTGGCAGGAATATCAAATGTGTGCGTTGTGATAATGCGAAGGAACTCATTATTAGGAAATTTTCAGATTTCGGTAGAGTACACTCCTCAGCAGAATGGGGTTGCTGAAAGAATGAACAGAACATTAGCAGAAATGGCTACATGTCTTAAGTTTGAAGCAAAATTACCGGAGTTTCTATGGGCTGAATTGATACATACAGCAACTTACATTAGAAATCGTTGTCCTACAAAGTTAAATAATGATAAGACTCCAGAAGAGTTTTGGACAGGAAAAGTTCCAAGTGTTCGACATTTTCGCCAAATTGGCAGTAAAGCTTTCATGTTAAGGAAAAATCCAGGAAGGTCTAAATGGGATCCAAAGAGTGAAGAATATGTTTTGATTGGTTATTCTGAAGAGTCGAAAGCATACCGTTTGTGGAAAAGAGGATCGCGTAAAATTTTCAAAAGCAGAGATGTGAGAGGGTGTGATTTTGAAAATCATAAAAAAGAAGTTGAGAGGAATGATAAATTTTTTCAAGAGTATATATTTGGGAGAAGAATTGAAAATAACAAACAATTTTAAACTGAAAACACTCTGAGAGATAGGAGGACAATAGAATCAGACGATGAAATATTTATTGACAGTATAGATCAAATTGAAAATGATACAAATGTTACGAGTTCGTCGATGGAAACTGAAAAAAATATCTTGCATATGTGGTAGATGACCGATTAAATAAAACCACGTCGTTTCGCTAACAATGCTGTACCACGACTGACTTTCGTCAACTCTTTATTGGTCTTCGTTCGCTATTACTTAGCGGGTTTATAGGTTTATATCTTAGTGCGAGAGTGAGACATAATCAACAAGCTATTATAAATAGTTTTGTAACTTAAAGCTAGAGTGTGACGAAATATATACAACTTAATCTAGGGGTTATTTACAGTAACTAGTGATGACCGATTTATGTTTGTACATATATGTATAATATCGATACTGCTACAATTCGGCCATCCTGACGTCAAGGATCTCCTGATCCCGACGGATAAAAACGACATTGAACAGTTTGTTTAACGCACACTTAACTTATCCTAGTTTTACTTCTGGTATTATAGCATACTTTTTCATTGTGAACATCTGGACTACCTCTTTGTACTATAACGTTATTACTAGATTTTTTAAAGCTCTTATTACTAGTTTTTATCTTATCATCCACCATTTTAGACCAACCGAACCAGGGTTTAATATTAGCTGCCGACCAAATACCTTTATATGGCACTCTTGAAAGCTGATATCCATCGACATCTTCAAACAAATACCTATCGTTCTGAAGAATTTTCGTAATCTTGTAAGGTCCTTTGAACTTTGGAACCATTTTCTTAGAAATACCTTTACTAGCATCGAAATTCTTAACGACAACATAATCGCCCGGGTTGTATGCTATTGCTTTCTGCCGCTTCTCGTTTGTGATCTTTTCGTTATACTTCTGTAACTGAGTTTCTTTTTCACTGGCTCTAGTGCGTATCAATTCTAAATTCCTTTCGCTGTCTTGTTTATTTGGAAGTATATTTTCTTTCAGTTCGTCTATTACATTACCTCTCTGTCCAACCCCAAACAGCAAAATACTTGGATGCTGGTCAATTGACCTGTGAACAGTATTGTTCATTGTAAACTCTATATTTTCCAACACTGTTTCCAGACCCGGACTTTTTTCTACATTGACTAATTTGGCTAGCATGGGACCTAAACTCCTATTTATTCTTTCAACTTGGCCATTCGCTTGAGGTGACCCTGTAGCAATTTTAATATGCTGAACGTTTTGTGTTTCTAGAAAAGAAGAGAATTCAGTCGATGTAAAACACGAACCACGATCAGAAACGACATATTTGGGCCTGCTATACGACCTGAAGTAATCTTTTAGCGCGGTTATTGCTTCTTTCGACTTAGTGGTTTTGGCTGAATATAACCTGACAAACTTTGTGCACGCATCAACGATTACTAAAATATGTTTTTTTGAACTGTTTTTGATCTCAACAGGGCCGAAATGATCAACATGTATGAGTTCAAAAGGGGTACTACCTTTAGGGATATTATGCAAGAAACCCTCTTGTCTCCCGTTTTTTGCTGAGAAAGCGATACACGTTAAACAGTTTTTAATGTGCTGTTCTACCTTTCTTTTTAAATTGGGGATCCAATATGTTTTTGAAATCACGTCTACGACTTTGTCTATCCCGACATGGCCAAGATCGTTGTGATACTTGAAAAAAACATGCGCTTCCATAACCTTGGGCACGTAAAACAGAAGGGTACCATTTTGTTTTTTCCTATACACAACTCCGTTGCGCATCTCATACAGAGCGTGCTCGGTTTTCTCTAACATTGCTTTCAACTTAACGATACTCTCGTCTTTGCCTTGGCATATTACAAGATTTTCCTCGAAAGAATTCGTTTCAATTATCATAATATTTGTACTTCTGCTTAACGCATCAACATCCTGCATTCTTTTCCCGGCTCTATGTTCAAGTGTGTAGTCATAATTTTCTAGCTCTAGGGCCCATCTTGCAATTCTCGGGTTGATGTCCTTCTTATTTAAAGTCATTGTGAGTGAGTTGCAATCAGTTACTTTTTTAAAGTGTCTACCTTGCAAGTAAACTCTAAAACGCTTTAAAGAATAAATTATAGCCAAGGTTTCCAGCTCGAAACTGTGATATCTGGACTCAACATCGGTAGTTCGCTTTGAAAAATAAAATATGGGGTGGAGCTTTCCATCGCTTTTCCTCTGCAGCAATATTGAACCATATCCTATAGAACTCGCGTCACAATGTAACTCTGTCTCGTCCTTTGGGTCAAATAACGCCAGTATTGGCGAATCTATCAATTTGTCTTTGAGAGTCTCGAAGACATGTAACTCTTCGTTTCCAAAACTGAACCTTTTATCTTTTCTAATAAGATCATATAATGGCTTTGCAATCGTAGAAAAATCTTTGATAAATCTGCGAAAGTAGGAGCAAAGCCCCAAGAAACTTTGGACTTCACTTGTCTTTGACGGAACAGGAAAATCCCGTATGGCTTCTATTCCTCTTTCGTCCGCCCTTATACCATCACCAGTAATAGCATACCCGAGATATTTAACTTTCATTTGTAAAAACTCACATTTGTCTAACCGCAGTTCTAGCTTATTTTTTACCAATCTATCAAATACTTGTTTTAGTACTTCTAAGTGTGTATCCAAATCTTCAGTAGCCACCATGATGTCATCTAAGTAAATTATGACCTTTTCTTCTCTAACCATATCTGCAAAAATTTTGTTGATAAACCGTTGGAACGTTGATGGAGCATTCCTAACACCAAACGGCATTCTAAGAAATTCATATCGACCCAACGGAGTTGTAAACGAGGTGTATTTAATTGAATCTTCATGCATGTACACGTGAAAAAACCCATTTCTAAGGTCGAGTTTAGCGAAGAGTTTTTTATTTGCGAGCTTATCTAGTAGATCGTCGATTAAGGGGATAGGGTAGCTATCTTTAGCCGTTACTTTATTCAATTTTCTAAAATCTATACACATTCTAAGCTCACCTGTTTTCTTTTTTACTAAAACAATCGGCGATGCGTATTCTGACTCGCTATGTCTTATGTAACCCTTCGCTAAATAATCATCTAATATATTTTGTAGCTCACCTTTCTCTACATATGAAAGACGTCTTGGGTTGCAGCTAAAAGGTTTTGGATCATTAAGAACTAATTTCATTTCGCATTTTACCACTGGGTCATTTGGCCTATCTTGGTTTACATAGCATTCATTAAATAATTTTTCAAACAAAATAATATCCTTACATGTTAGTTGTTCACCTATACTATATCTTATTTTTTCCTCATCAAAATCAATTGCCAACATTTGCTTGTCAAAATCTTCTTCATAGCTCACTTTTATTTCGTTACAATACTGACTTCTTGCTTTTTGTTCTATTTTATCTTCTTTATTCTCTTTACATTGCCAAACAATTCTAGCGCAGCTTTTATCTAAAAAGTCTCTTCCTAATATTACAGAATTACCCATAGACTCGTCACTGACAATCAACAGATCTAGATGTACCAATTTGTTTTCAACGTTTATTAAACTTAAAACTTTTCCATACACTTTCAATATACTTTTATTTAAACCATAATATATATCATTTGTTGCAGCCTTTACTTCAATGTGGCCTGGAATTAATGATCTTTTAATGATGCTGACTGGGCTACCCGAGTCTATGAGGCATTCTACATAAAACGAAATACTATTATTATTTGTTAAAGTAATATTAAAACACCTTACATAGTCACAGTTCTTCGCAACGGCATCAGTCTTCTTCTTGTTGAGCCGACAGTCCGCAGCACGATGTCCCAGTTCACCACAAGCGAAACAAGCGCCGTCCACACGAATTGATTTTCTGCATTCTGAAGCGATGTGGCCTAAGCAGTTGCAATTGTAGCACCGCCCAGCTGGCCTCTCGTTTTTCACAGCACTGCTTGCACCACGGTCCATCGGATGCGCAGTTTGACGTTGAAGGGTGATGTTGGTGAATGCTGACAGCAAGTCGTCTGTGTTTTTAAAGCATTGCATGTTTGCGCTTATACGTAACTGGCGATCAGGTATTCCGTGAACGATGTAATCAATTAGCTCGTTCTCTGGAATATGAATACCATTTGCTAGCATTGTCTTCTCATTAAAGTACTCGGAAAATGTTTCTCCGACGCGCCATTTGCGTGTTTCAAACTTTTGCCGTAAAAAGATAGCACTTTCTTTTGACGCGAAAACTTTTTTCATGACCGAAAGCAGATAGTCGACAGGTTCAGTTGCGAATTCTGGCTTAGAGTGCAGCCATATTAGTGCTTTACCTTTTAATTTTCCGTATACTAATGCGCGCACTTTGTTTTCGCACAAATCATACGATCTTTTAATACCCTCTACTTGGGCGAGCCACACATTTACATTCGTTTCCCCGTCGTAGTCAGGAAAAAATTCTTTTAAACAGTTGAAGGGAATAACATCTTCTTTAGCTGCGGTTTTCGCTGATGGCGCCGTTTCTTTCATTTTTAGAAGTTCGTTCTCTCGACGCAGTAACTCTCTTTCGAATCGTAGTAGTTCTAACTCTTTTTGTATAAAATTCATTTCTTTGTTTGCTGAGCTAGTGTTGGAAGAATCTTTCATCATCTCGTATGCTGCTTGTTGACTTTCGCTTTCGTTTGTGAAATTATTTCGTCTATTGTGTTTTTCATTTGCTTCGATACATTCGCTTTGTTTACGACCGTCGAATGGTTGCATTTTTTGTTGTGCCGTACCGCAAGCCATGTTATCTGTCACTTCGTGCATGCACTCGTTATCATTTTTCTGTCGCTTTAAAATTTCAGTTTCGCTCGTTACTTTGTTTGTTTGCTCCTTTAAATTTTTGTGTGTCTCATCATTCGTAGATTCGTTTGCGCAATGCTGTTGCTTTTCATTTGTCTGCCCCTTTTCGTTTTTGTCTGTCTTATCGTTTGCAATTAAGTTTGCGCACGATTGTTGCGTTTCATTTGTCTGCTGCTTTTCCCTTTTGAATGCCTTATCGTTTGTGATTGTGTTTGCGCACTGTTGTTGCTCTTCATTTGTCTCTTCATTTGTCGCTACACTTGTCGTGTTATTAGTATGCGTACTTGCGCATTGTTGTTGCTCCTCATTTGTAGCTTCGCTTTCGAAGTCGCTAGAATTTTCTATTCCCGCTATGTCGAGATCACGCGGACAACATCCGCGAACGGCGTAATCTACTTCGTTTATGCGCGCAGCCAACGAACTTTTATTGCCATGAGTTGGCAGGCCCAGTTTTTTGCACCACGCACGTAGCACGTTAATAGAAAAATCGCTTGAACCTATTGCGCTCATTTCCACACTTTGAATATTTATTTAAAAGTTATTTTATTTGGGTGAAATATACTTTATTTATTTGTTAACTTTAAATATTTAGCGCGAGGCCCGACCACTTCTGAAAATTGTGGTAGATGACCGATTAAATGAAACCACGTCGTTTCGCTAACAATGCTGTACCACGACTGACTTTCGTCAACTCTTTATTGGTCTTCGTTCGCTATTACTTAGCGGGTTTATAGGTTTATATCTTAGTGCGAGAGTGAGACATAATCAACAAGCTATTATAAATAGTTTTGTAACTTAAAGCTAGAGTGTGACGAAATATATACAACTTAATCTAGGGGTTATTTACAGTAACTAGTGATGACCGATTTATGTTTGTACATATATGTATAATATCGATACTGCTACACATAGAAAAAGAGAGGATGACGCTACTACAAGGTTTAGTTTTGAAGATCGCAATGGAGTGCCTGAGAATTTAATTAAGAGACGTTTACGGTCATGGGCTTTTGGGAATGAGTCTGTCAAGAAAGCGTCGGAAGAAGAGGACCCTAAATGCTATATCTTCATCAGTATAAGATGAATGGATAGATGCTATGCAAATAGAATATGATTCTCTCATGAAAAATAAAACCTGGAAATTAGTAGATTTACCTAAAGGAAGAAGAGCAATTGGTTGCAAATGGGTCTACAAGTCGAAAATAAGACCTGATGGTACAGTTGACAAGAGGAAGGCGAGGTTAGTGGTACAAGGATATTCACAAGAGTTTGGAATTGATTATACAGATACGTTTGCACCAGTAGTACGACAAAGTTCAATACATCTTATTTATGCACTAGCAGTTGAGTATAATCTTAAGTTACGGCAGTTGGATGTATCTACTGCATTTTTGAATGGTAATTTAGAAGAAGAGATTTTTATGCAACAACCTGAAGGATATGTTGATGAAAATAGGAGAAGCAAAGTATGTCTACTTAAAAAAGCCATTTATGGCCTTAAACAAGCTGGAAGACAGTGGTTCAAAAGAATAGACGACGTTATCAAAAGTTTTGGCTCAACTCAATCCAATTACGATCAATGCATATACACATGGAAGAATAAAAATTTCGTTGTTGCACTTTATGTTGATGATCTAATCATTTGATCAAATAATGAGATTGGTTAGAGAATTAAGGTTGATAATGGGAGTTTATCAATTTCACAACCTATGTATATAGCGAATTTAATCCAAAAATATGGTCAAACTACCGCAAAACCGGTGAAAATTCCTATGCAAGCAAAAAAGATATTAGAAAAAGATCCTAAAATTCCAGGGGAAGCACAAAAGATTGATAAAACAAAGTATCAAGAAATTGTAGGATCACTTTTACATCTTTCAGTTTTTAGCCGTCCTGAATATACCATGTAGTGTTAATATGTTATCGCAGTTTAACTAAGATCCACGTAGGTACGATATTTAAACCCTACGCAAAATTTTGTTTTAACATATAGAAAAACGGGGAGTCCACTTTTAGGCTACGTTGACGCCAATTGGGCTACAGATGTAAATGATCGTAAATCTCAGACTGGTTTTTGCTTTTTACTCGCAGATGGCGTGGTATCTTGGGAGTCGAGGAAGCAACGTATTGTGGAAACATCCAGTGCGCTATCAGAAGCAGCCAAAGAAGCACAATACTTGAGATACTTGCTGTATGAGCTTGGGTATGGAATAACTGCACCACTAGTGCTTTACTCCGATTCACAAAGTGCACATCAAATGGCTACGTTTGGAGGACATCACTCTAGAACAGCGTTGGGCAGAGAGAGCTTTTACTCTGCTCGCGCCTATACAAAATGTATAGAAAGCTTAAAAGAGATTTGCCCGCGGGTAAGGCAGTGCCCATCAGTGCTCTAGAACTAAGCACATTGATTATAAATACCATTTCATTCGCGAAGCATGTCAGAATGGTTTCAATAAAATAGAATATCTTTCAACAAATTAGATGCCAGCTGATGTTCCCACTAAACCAGTTGCAAGAATTAGTTTGTATCAAGTCAATGGGCATTAATTCAACAGTATGATCACAGTTGAGGAGGCGTGTTCATGAAAACAACTTGTGATCAATTATACTTGTTAAACTTTTGATCGTATGTTTTAATCATGTGTACCTGAATGTACTTGAAGTTTATTGTGAAAATTTTCTTCATTCGTTCTCCAAATATTCAATAAATTTATCACAGTAATTTCTACGTGGTAAGTGCTCCTCTATTATTTGGTTTCATAGGGATTCGGATACCATCCTCATAGAAGTAGTAAAGCGAATTCGCTTAAGTGCTTTTTTCGGTTAAGCGCAAAAATTTTTCATGCCAAGAAGGGTGGGCAGCTAAGCAAAATATACTGTATGCATAACCTGAAGATAATTTAGGTAGTCTGCCTTAAGTGAAGCTATTCTAAAAGGCTTACCCAACAAGGACTGCATGCTTCCTAGAAAGGTGTTTCCTATTTACAATTTACGCGAATGTACTTCAGTAAACGTTTATATTACTTAGCATTACAAATAGACATTTAAAGTCTAAATAAAACTTTCTGATATGAACCCTAAATAAATTCCTTAAAGAAGTATGGTTTTTATGAATTAAGAAAAACTTTAAACGAACTTCTTCAGAAAGCGTCCTACAAAAGCCCTTCTGAAAGCTCTTTTTTGAGTAGCGAAAGCTGAATTCCTTCAATTTGTACCACTCCATACAAAAAGTGAAGGAGAAAGGAAAGAAAGGCCCTTTTGGTGAGATTTTAGATCCTGAAATTACCTTCTGGGTAGTACTTATGTATGTATGTCCCTTCAGCCGTGATGATCTGATCAGGAGCTTGCACTTTTTTGGCATTTTTTGGCAAGTCCTGGAAACCAGGAGGTCTGGCAGCCCCAATGTTCATGTGAACTTAAGTATGTGTACGCATGGTACATAGAAGTATGCACGCGCGGAGTTTGCATAATCTAAATAATATTAAGTTGTACCGCATTTCCTCTTACTCTGCATATGCCTAAATGTATGCAATCATTAACAATAGCAATTAAACACAGGGCGCCTCTAACGAAAATAAAAATTTTCTGGTGGAATAATTTTCGCTGCGCCCACAAAAACGGTTATATGATTTTTGTAAATTTTTTTTTTAGAATATTTGTCCCGGTATCCCGGTCCAACCTTAAAATGTTCCGGGTTTCGTTTAAATGCCCCGGTTTTCGATTTATATGCCCAAATTTTAATAAGTTCAAAAATCAC
Source organism: Rhagoletis zephyria (assembly GCF_001687245.7). Taxonomy (NCBI): domain Eukaryota; kingdom Metazoa; phylum Arthropoda; class Insecta; order Diptera; family Tephritidae; genus Rhagoletis; species Rhagoletis zephyria. The sequence continues at coordinate 74,299 of NW_016157590.1, read as the reverse complement.
TACCCGTGTCCTTTGTGAAATAGGTACATCTTTACATAGTTGGACTTTGCCCAAGCAATATTTGATGATCGATACACACTCTAAAAAATTTGTGTTTAAATTTGCGTATATTAAGGTAGTAACCAGCTTCCTCTCTTAATGAATGCAAATTTACACTCTGTGTTAACTTAATTAAACACTTTTTGTTTGCTTATACTTATTATATGTGTAGCTTGAACAAATTTAAAATATATATGTTTATTATTATAAACACTTAATGTTCACAATTTCACAGTTTACACATCAAATGTTTGAAATTTGCTTTATAAATTTTTTGTTTATATTTACGCATATAAAGAGAGTTAACAAGTGTCCCCTCCTAATGTGTGCAAAATCAAATACTGCTCATGTCTTACACAGGTTCCCATGCGGAGCCTCCCTCTTAGTTCACGCTGATATGGAAGCCCATAAGGACCCCCATGTCACCACTTAAGGACAATATTCACGGCAAGGAGACCAACATTGATTGTCAGGAGCAACGGGCAGTTAACTAATCGAGTCCTCAACTTCTGTACATTGCATCTAGGCCTAACGACTGCATTTTGTACAAATTGCATACGATTCCATACCGCCAGAAGCAAATTTAAATCGTGTATAAAAACAGCTATGTGCTTTAAAGCGGCGCAAATGTTGATTACGTCGTAATTGGTCAAAAAATGGATTTATTTTTTTTCATAAATAAATAACGTATTTTTAATATATTTTTTTTTAATACGACATTTGCAAAATATTGCCTATTGGCAGCAGGAATCAGTTTTTTGCTCTCTGGAAAGGTTATTAAAAACACATAACTGTTTTTGTTGGCGCAGTGACGGCATGCTAAGCCTTTCGAAATTTTACCCCTACCGACACCAAAGATGTATACACACCAAAAACGGAAAATTCATGGCTATACGCGATATTTTTTTATTCATGTTTTTTTCGCTAACTTTATACACATCGAAGAAGTGTATTTAGCAAGTCTAGACTCTAGAGACAAAGATTGACCATCTCGGAGGAATTACAACCACCTTTTTGGTAGTGACTTCAGATATGCGTAATTCCGAGTTATTCGGAGGAACTATGTTAGAAAGCTTCAGATGCCGATGGCAACACTGTTAAATCAACTGAGTTTGTGGATTTTTCTGAGAATATTCAATGACCATCTTTTTAGGTGGACTATTAAGACGCCTACGTTTCTTTCTTGGCTATCCTCAGAGTGTTGAGAATTGTCGAGGCATGTGAAAGACTTAAACACTTTTTTATAACGCTTAAGTTCTTCAACTAGCACCGACATCCAGAAAACCATTTCCGGATTGTTTATTTTTATATTTTTATTGAGCTTTGTACCACGATTGTTTATTAGGAAAAATTGAAAAAGCAACAAAGTCTAAGCGGTAGAAGTTATAGCAGCTATTTCGGAGATAACCACATCTCCTCATCAGACTTCTTTTTCTAGACTTCAGCAGGGATCGAACCTGCGAATTCGATGTTCAAAGTCAGAAGCGTTAACCACTGAGCTATGTACATCCCGTAAACTCTTGTTGCTAATTCATTTTCCTTATTCAACCAACTACTATCAAGTGCAGCTGATTTGCCGCTATTTAAACTCGACAGCGTGGTTGTTGTTGTCAATTCTATACATCCATTTGCTTATTTGCTTTTTTGTATAGTTTCAGGCAGGCTCTTCCTAAACTATGTATTTGTCAATGTTATTGTGGCTTGTTAACATTTTATTTTTAATATTTTTATTGAGCTTTGTACCACGATTGTTTATTAGGAAAAATTGAAAAAGCAACAAAGTCTAAGCGGTAGAAGTTATAGCACTATTTCGGAGATCACCACATCTCCTCATCAGACTTCTTTTTCTAGACTTCAGCAGGGATCGCACTTTCGTAATCGATTGATGGCTTAACAATTTAAATAAATTAACCTCGGTGGATCTGCATTTTTGGCAAGATTAATAGCGTCTAACACCCTACCACTCAAAACAGCACAGTTGATATGGTCAATCCCATCGCAGAGCCACACTGACACACTTTCTCACTTTTAACATGACAATTGGCGTAAATACAGGACATATTTAAAATAAAGTCTATGTATATAAGTACATGTTTGTCTGTTTATGTAAAATATTAGAAGTAATAAAAGCCCACAAGTTTTGAAAGCGATTTAGCAAAAAACAATCAGCTCGTAAATACAAGTTTGAGGATATTTAAAAACCAGTTTTAAATGTACATTATTGTTATGGCACTTAATAAACACCGCAAAAAGCTGTGGTAAAGATGAAATAGCAGAAATGACATAAAGACAAAACAAGGAAAATAAATGTGCACCGATAAAACAACTGTACTCCCCCATTTTGAAATTGCCACCAACTAACCGGATTATTGTTGTCGCAAAAACTTCTTCACGGACATAACGCTTTCGTTACGTTATCTAAGCCAGCAATGGAGGATATACCATCCAACGACCACCAAACGAAACGTGAACGTGAATTGTTGGTGAAAACGGTAGACCAAATGTTTCAATAAAAAAATAATTTTGCGCGGGACGAAGTTCGCTGGGTCTGCTAGTATATGTATTAAACTAAGTTGGTGCGGAACATAGCTCTAGAATGGACTGTCCTATGTGAGCTGTCTGTTTTGTTGTGTCTGTCTCTGCACAAGGAAAATCGAAAACATTTTCCCCATCGAAAATTCCGGAAAAATTTACTCCTCATAGATTCTGTACACGATTTTTTTTTATTAAATGAAATGAGATGGTTGCCCAGGTTCAAAATTGTATCAATTCTAAACAATCATGTCGGTGAGGTTGCTGATTTGAAAATTGTATTATGGAATTCAAGGCGAATTAATATAAGGTGATAGCAGGAGTACAAAAACAAAAATTTACATGTATTTTGTTTTTGCTTTGGCGGCATAAACTGTCAAAATCTGTAAGAGTGTGTGTAGAAATTCAAACAAAATTTTTCAATTTGATATCAGAAGCCGTGCGGTGATACACATATACAAAATCAGCTGAGCTAGTAACACCACCTTATATTAATTCGCCTTGATGGTATTTTTATTAAAAATACAAAATCAGCCTTATCATGAGATTCATTTTCCTTGAACCGGCGCACAGTGCGTCCATTCCGTATGAAATGTGGGCAAAAATAGAATTATGGACGAATTAAATGAAAATTCGCTTCTTATTAAAATTGGGGACGCTAAACTCAAAAATGCAATTGGTTTTTGGATAACTTTCATACTCTCACTGTAAACGCAGTTTGAATTTGAAAATTTGGGTTCTTGTGGCTTTTACATAGTTATGTACATATAGTTCGTTCTATTTTCAAAGTGAGGTGTAAAATGACAGGGCTTGGCCTGTAGATGTGCAATAAAGTTTTTTATTTTTGAAAAGGGTTGCCACCTGTTACAAATTTTATTAAAATTATTTAATAAGTTAAATGAATTAGATATTACAATATGGGTATTAATTGAACTACTTTTGAAAATACTTTACCTCTAAATGACACGTAGAAGGGTTGCCACATGTTTATAAAATCAAATTCACTTTAACTAAGGGAAAAGGTAACTGAGATATGTATATCAATATGAGTATAAGATAAATGAAAAAAATTTGACATATTTAGCAAGAAATAAGTGGAGAGTAAAAACATTCCTGAGTTAATTTAAGAGTCCAGAAATTTAAAAGGAATGTAATAAGAAAAAATCACTGATTGACAATGTATGTATTTGTACTAAAACAACAAATACGATGGCGTAGTCCTATGGTTTGGTGTAATTATTATTTTATTTTAACTAAATTCGACTTTAAAAACAGGTGGCAACCCTATTCGTAATATTTTTAAGCTAAAACCTTCTTAAACCTCTTTCGTCTGACTCCCTTATGGTGATACCTGTCTACTTCAATTACCTAATTCCTTTAATTCAAATGGAATTTGATTTTTTAAACAGGTGGCAACTCTCTACATGTAGGTAATACACATTTCCATTGATACCCATCTTTTAGTAATTCATTTAACTTATAAAAAAATTTGAATCTAATTTTTTAACAATCGAATTTTTTAACAGTTGGCAACTCTTAAAAAAAATAAACGTTCTATTGTCCACAGGTTAAGATTTTTAATCGGACACTTCATTTTTGAAAATGGAACGAATCGTGCAGATCTCAAGGCACTGAAAAAAATGAAGGAATTAAAATAAATGCGAAAAACGCATTACTTCAGAAAGTGCAAAAAATGAGCAAGTTTTTATTTCTTCTTTTGAAAGCTAAAAGCCTGTACCATTTAATAAAATAATAAAAAATAACCTATTTTTACATATATTTTTTATTCATTCCATTAAATTTAAGCATTTTTTGAAATTTTGTAAAAAAAAAATCGTTTTTTTTTGGAACACCGCAGGGACACCCTGAGCTTAATTTTATTCCAAAATTTTAATTCCTGTAATTCTCTAGCATCTATATGGAAACAAGAAACGTCAAACTAACATTTTATTTCAAAGAATATAATTTTGAAATTTTTTCTGTGAAGAGCTTACGCGCTCAGTTATGGTTGCCACGTTTTTATAAATGTACTAAAACTCGTATTTTTCATGCATGTGTCTTTTGCCCTATTTTGCTTATACGTATAGTGAAATAATGAATCGTGGAAGTTTCTATAAACTAATACTATTAGTTTATAGAAACTTTTCCATACGAAAAATGTAATACTTGTAAAAAATTTAAATAGGTTTAATACCTGCACGCAATTTTATTGGAATCTAACCTTTGAAATGCTGGCCGGCCAGATGATTTCATTGTTTAGATTTTATTATTTTCATATAAATAGGAATTTAGTGCTAAAATAGAATATAACTTATAAATATTATTCATTTTGTATTTCTGCGTATAAACCAGCATTTTATATTTTTTTTTTTAATTGTCACGGCATGCAAAATACAGTTTGCTTGTATTAAAATACGTAGGCATAACCACATAACGGATATTGCGGCTTGTTGAAAGTTCTTTGAACAATAAACTCTAGTTCGCACTATTTTGTGTTTGAATCGTCGCAAATGCATGCAAACACCAATCTAAGAAAAACACACCACTTTTTGCCTTGGGGATTTTTTGTAAATTTTCTTCTCAAACTGTGGCAAGCGCGTGCTAAAATTACGAAGAAAAACAATCTACAGCCGAGCAGGATGTCACCTTGGTGAAATCTGCAAGCAGAGCACAGTATATACAGTAATAAACCTTTTCGCAGTTTTTCACCATTTGGCCCCCGAGGAGTACTTTTAGGTTGTGCGCAGCGTTTTCATTTTGCGCGTACGGCAACACTACTGTGGGGAATTTCGCGTCATGATTAGAAAAAGTTCATTTCGAGGATAAAATTTACATAATTATGTGTTACACTGGACCACAAATTTCAACTTTTTCTCTTTACCAGAAACGCCGTTATGAAATTCTTATGTAAAATCACCCCCTGATTCCGAAAATCAAGGTCATTTTTAATTCTATGGTACCGTTTTTGAGATATTTGCAATTTACCGTTTTTGCAAAAAAAAAAAAAATTGGGTCCACTTTATCATATATATCTCAAGAACGAATTAAGCAAT
>NW_016157590.1:46190-67950 GCF_001687245.7 Rhagoletis zephyria | reverse complement strand
GTCGTAATTTTAGTCCGATTTCAATAATTTTCAACGCTTTGCTTTTATGTGGCAAGCACAATAACCATACCGAGTTTGGTTCAAATTGCTAGAACGGTTAGCGAGATACATATATGTGATCATAAGTGGGCGGTGCCACGCCCATTTTCCAAAATTGTATCATAAGCGTATTTCTTGGTAAAAAATTGTTGCAACCATCAATTTTGAATAAATTAGCTTTAATATTTACTGATTTATCGAGGATTTCGTATTTTTCTAAATTACCGTTATATGGGATGTGGGCGTGGTTATTGTCCGATTTTAAAAATTTTCGGTCATATGGTATTTTGTACCAGGACCAACAACTGTGCTAAGTTTGGAAGAAATTGGTGCAGCGGTTACCAAGATATACAAATGTAACCATAAGTGGGCGTGGCTACGCCCATTTTCCAAAAATTTCCAATATTCTTATCTTTCGTCTAAAAATCATTGTAAATATCAATTTTGAGTGAATTATCTTCAGTAGTTACTAAAATGTCGCAGTTTTCGTATTTCTGAAAATTACCGTTATATGGGAGGTAGCCGTGGTTATTGTCCGATTTCGCCCATTTTCAATACCATCCGTCCTACGCCTAAAAGAAGTCCACGTACCAAGGTTCGTTAAGATATCTCAATTTTTACTCGAGTTATCGTGTGCACAGACGGACGGACGGACGGACAGACAGTCACCGCTTAATCGTTTTCTCTTTTCATTCGGATCATTTATGTATACATATGTCTATATCTATCTTGATTCGTTTTGCCTGTTACAAACAACCGTTATGTGAACAAAGTTATAATACCCTTGTGCGCAAGTGCGCTCGGGTATAAAAAAAGTCCATTGTAAGATTATATTTTTATGAAAAACGTAAATTTTGTGAATTTATCAAGCCAAATTCTACATTTCCGAATATATTTAAGTCTTGATTACAAAAAAAATAAAAAAAAACTATGTTTGTAAAGCTTTAGCTGGCCCCAATGCCTGCCAGCGCATCCGCCCAGACAGTCCATAAAGCACACCAAGTTTGAGTGATCTACAAGTTACAAGAGTTTTCAGCATTTAACAGTTCATTATCATGTATGGTGTAATATAACAAATTATACACTGAACTATGATAATCTGTACTAGTATCTATAAGAATAGACCATAATTTGCAATGTTATTAACTTTTACAATTAGTTTCAGGCACTATTACACAGTCATGACTTGTGCCACTCTGCCATAGTACGGTTGTTGCTCCCTTTCATACCACAGTAGTTTTGTATACAACTCTGAATCAACAAAATTCAGGCTCCTTCTCATTAACAACCCTGATCAGATTTTACCCCCGAGGAGTACTCAAAAAGGTTTATTACTGTATATACTGTGAAGCAGACTGAATCGAAATTCGCTGCTTTGCTTCTATGTACGTATACGAACCAGAGGCTTCAGATTTGGGGTTTTTTTTTGATATTTTTATATTATAATAATATACAAAACTTAGTTTTCCACGATAATTTTACAGAAGAGGCTAGTGAACTGCGTGATAAACTTGACTTAAGAAGCATATTAAAATACTCAAAAATTTTTAATCACCCTAATCGAAGAACTTTTGAAACGATTACCTAGGCAATTAAATACTTATAAAAAAGCTTTGATTTTGTCACCATAAAAGTGTGTGAATCACAAGAGGGCGAGTTTCAGGGACCTGCCAATTCACTATTTGACTTTGAAGGAAAGAAAAGCAGCAGAAACTGAATATTTAAATCCATGATAAAAACATTCGAAGGTAGTTTCATTACTACTAGTTTTTGATTATAAAGCAGATTTTTGACATTTCTACAAATTTTAACGTTAAGCATAGCTTTACCACATTGGAATTTTTTGAGAAGGGAAATTTTTTTTTAATATTTGGGATTCAATACAAGAGTAAAAAAGGCAAGTTGATGTGATAGATAATCAAATTTCAACGTTTTTCTTAAGCGTAAAAATTACTTTTGAAGAATATCGATGTGCAGAGATGAGGAAATAAAATAAAATCGAGTTTTTATACAGTTATTTATTTTAAACCAAATAAACAAATTTACATACATATGTAACATGTAACAAAACATTAATCTATGTTGTATTTTTCTTAATTTCTTTGCTGAAGCTTTGCATCAGTCCCCTTGCATATACAGTGAAACCTCCCTTGGGCGGACACTCACCGTCAGTCATTTTTTGTCCACCCAAAAGAGATGTCCGCTTAATGCAGTGTTGGCATTAATCGATTGATTTTTTAATCAATAGTTCGATAATTCAATTAAATTCAATCCAATTACAGTTAATAATGATTAATTTTAATCTGATTAAATAGTTAATCATAACCGCGATTAAAAAAAATAAATTTTTAATCATTAACCCTTAATTTCATTAAGTAGGTTTGGTGATTAATTAATTTATGCTGGAATTTTACTATGCACACAAGGCCAGTTAATCGGGTATGGCAATGTCGGTTCTCCTCACAAATTTAAGCAATTTGGTGTGCATTTTCATTAAGATCTATTTAACAGACGCTAAGCAAACTAGGTTTTAATATCCCTATGCACATGTGCGATGGGTTATAAAAATTCCCAATATACGTATTACTATTATTAATTCTTATTATTATTTATATATATTATGCGTTTCTTATAAGCGTGAAACACAAAAAAAAGGAAATAACTATAACCCGTGTTTGGTTTTAAGTTCGGACACACTAGACCACTTAATTAGACTTTTTTAAATTGGATTAACGATTAATGATTAAAATTAAGTAATCGTAATAATTAATTTTAATCATTAATCGCGATTAACATTTTAATCGTTAATTTTTATACGTTAATCAGATTAACATTTTGCCAACACTGGCTCAATGGAAGGGAAGCTTATTTTAGAACTTTTTAATGTTTTAATTAGTTGAATAGTCACTATTTCTTATTTGAATAAAATATATTGATATTACATCGTTCAAACAAAAATGTGCATGCATTTTTTCAAAAGTGCATATTTCATTTATGTGCGTAAGTACATATTAACTAATAACAAAATAAAAACAAGTAAGAAAGTCTAAGTTCGGGTGGAGCCGAACATTAAATACCCGGCGCAAGTATTAAATATATGTTTTCCACCTTTCCAAAAGCTACCGCTACATAATAAGCCGGGGTGTATAAATTTTAAGTAAATTAGCGTCCTTAAAATTCGAAATATTGAAATTTCAAGCATTTCTGAAATTTACCGTTATATGAAAAGCGGCCGTAATTTTATTCCGATTTCAACAATTTTCAATGGTTTAATTTTATGTGGCAAGCACAATAACCTTACTGAGTTTGGTACAAATTGGTACAACGGTTACCGAGATACCTATATGTGATCATAAGTGGGCGGTGCCACGCCCATTTTCCAAAATTTTACCATAAGCGTATTTCTTTGTTAAGAATTGTTGCAACCATCAATTTTGAAAAAATTAGCTTTAATATTTATTGATTTATCAAGGATTTCGTATTTTTCTAAATTACCGTTATATGGGATGTGGGCGTGGTTATTGTCCGATTTTAAAAATTTTCGGGCAGTTGGTATGCTGTACCAGGACCAACAACTGTGCCAAGTTTGGAAGAAATTGGTGCAGCGGTTACCAAGATATACACATGAAACCATAAGTGGGCGTGGCTACGCCCATTTTCCAAAAATTTCCAATATTCTTATCTTTCGTCTAAAAATCATTGTAAATATCAATTTTGAGTGAATTATCTTGAGTAGTTACCAAAATATCGCAGTTTTCGTATTTCTGAAAATTACCGTTATATGGGAGGTAGGCGTGGTTATTGTCCGATTTCGTCCATTTTCAATACCATCCGTCCTACGCCCAAAAGAAGTCCACGTACAAAGTTTCGTTAAGACATCTCAATTTTTACTCGAGTTATCGTGTGCACAGACGGACGGACGGACGGACGGACGGGCAGACAGTCACCGCTTAATCGATTTCTCTTTTCATCCTGATCGTTTATGTAAACATTTGTCTATATCTATCTCGATTCGTTTTGCCTCTTACAAACAACCGTTATGTGAACAAAGTTATAATACTCTTGTGCACAAGTGCGCTCGGGTATAAATAAATATTACATTTCAGTCCATAAACTACATAAAGCCATAGATCCATTACATAAAAAACTGGGAAATTGTCGATTGACGTAAGTTTTATTTTTAATTTTTTTCAGTGTCAGTACCTTTCTCATCAATAGTTTCCATGTTTTTATCAGTAACAAAATCCAACCAGAAATCTAAATTTTCGGTCCATGTATTTATTTTTATCTATTGTTATAAATTCATCAGAATTGGAATTGGATTCTCCAAGGGTTTCTGATAATTCAAATAACGAACCTAAACCACTGCGCAAACCAAACTAAATGTGTGCATAAAAATCTCATTTTATGCGGGAAGTCCCCCTTTTCCATTTAGTGGTCTGCCTATAAGGAGTTCGCGTCCGCTCAACGGAGGTTTTTGTTTGATTTGTTATGAAAAGAAATCTTAATGTCCGTTGGTAAGAGGTTCGCGTCCGCTCAATAGAGGTTTTTGTATCAATTTTATGCAAAATAACTGTCCGCGTCCGGCCAAGAGAGTGTCCGCTTAAGAGAGAGTAATTTGTTCCGAAATTTATACTTAAAGCTTGGTATAGGAAAAAATGTCCGCCCAAGGGAGATGTCCGTCTAATAGAGGTGTCCGTTAGGAGACGTTTCACTGTATATGTATTTCTTGCTTTTGCACTCAGGAAATAAGGAGCTAAATTTTTAGTTTCTTGATTTAAAATTTGAAAAAAATAGGTGTATATTTTTCGGTGTAGAACAATCCTAGGGGGGTGAGAGTATTAAAATTCCGACTTTACGTTTTTTTTACCACACTAATGTACATGTCCTTATAATATTTTTAAATATTTTTTCATCATATTTTACAGTAAGTTTTATATACAAAATAAGTTGGTTCGCGAAACTCTTAGCAACAATGTTCGGATTGCCATCGCAACTTGCCGACGTGTGTTATGAATGTCGACACGATGCAATGATGAAAATTGTTGCGAATAGGTTACAGAATGTTATGCATAAATGATTTGCCAAATTGTTTTAAATTCGCTAACTCTTTGATGTTCGCATATGACGTTTAACTCTTATCTGTTGTACGCAATCTTTCAATTTGTCATAATCTTCAGCTGGATGGGAATGCATTTGCGTATATCTTAATAAAAATTATTGCGAGAAAGTCTAGTAATATCATCGTCCTTAAATATAATAGATACAATTTTATGATATCACGAAGCTCCGAAAATAAAGACTTACTTGGGCTTCCTCTTGCATAGCACAACAAAATTATTTTGGATGAATGGCTGTGTAATAAACAAATTTAATAATAAATAATTTTTTGGGGTGGGCAACATATTTACCTGTCTTTAATTTCACAGAAGACAATGGTCGCTTGTTTTGCAAATATTAAGATGTATGAAATTCAATTTTCTTTGTTGCTCAAATCGAAGAAACATTTTCTTTCAATTTTGTAATTTTTTTTTTTTACAAAATATTTATTTTTGAGGATTAGGTATGGTAGCATGAAATGTCACAATCTGCTTAATTGTCATGTAGTTAATATGGCGCCCGAAATGTGACAATGAAACTACCTTCTTTTTTGTATCATGGGTAATACCAAGGCATGACAAGATAGAAGTGAACTGCGACTAAAATGTCAACTCTTAACCCTATACTATTCAAAATTTTAATTTTTTTAATATAAATTTTCAGCTGTGCGACTGATTTTAAATACATAATAAAATGAAAAGGAATTATGGGCGGTATGTTGTATTTGACAAGAGCCAGGACAACAAACTTGTGCGTTATTTTAAAACTCCGAAGTATCAATGCTTCATTAGGAGACTCATCACGTGTGCGCGAAGACCATTTTAGTGCCAGTGACTTTATTTGTTGCCCATCGCAGCCGGGTATTTCTAAGCGGACGCGTTTGTTCCCAGGTGCATGAATTATTATACCGAATATGAAGAGAAAATCTTCCACTCATATACATGGATAGACCAAATTTCAAATGGTGGTCTAACAAAACCTAAACCGGAATTAATTGTTGACATAAAGAAACTGAAATTGACTTTTAATAAATTTAATGGAAAGGAAATTTTGAATTGCAAAAATTTAATTGCTGAATTATTGAAGTTAAAATCTGATGTAAATTTAGAATAATCAAACCTTTTTTTAAATGTCTAATATACTTTAGAATTAAGTGTTTGAATAAAAATAAATAAATGCTTGAAAACATTGGGCTAGTACAAGCAAGAAAATTGCCAAAATGGGTTTATAAATGAGTGTGTTTCACTTAGTATGTAATTTTGTGTAAGTATGCATTTCCTCATTTACATTAAAACGAAAAGGCAATACCTAAAATGAAGCTGATTCTAATGAGATTTTATAAATTTTCATATCTACAAAAACCTTCATTTCAAATATATTAGCCCGCTAAAGTTGAAAGCCTCTTTTTTTGACAGTAATCCCGTTGAAAATTATGTCAAAAAGCTGCTTTTCACTTTAGGAGTCGACTTTATTTTGACTATAGCTACGGGCCGTTGAGTTTTATCAAATATGGTAAATGCGTAACAAAGGGTTAATTTCTTTGTTTACATTTTTTGACATAACAGTCAGCTATGAGAGAGCTCGACTGAATTGTTACTTCTACCTTGTTGAATATGCCTTGGGTAAAACCATTCTCTCAATTCGTCGGTCATGATTTTTTTCTGACGTTTGCAAACATTTTAAAATCGTATAAAATTTAAAATAAAAAAATTAAATTGTTCACTATTGTTGTTGTTTGAGATTAAAAGTGAGAATATGTGTGTGAGCTTGAGTTCGAACTTTAAAATTATATTGCTGGCAAACGTCAGACGGTCTCTCAATGATTTTACCTTGTAATGTTTTTATCATGTTTAAATCTTTTAACTTTCCTATGGAATAGCTTTTCTCAGAACCATTCCATCCGACTCTGAAGAAATCGGGATAATTGCTTACGGAGTGAAAACCGCAACAGGCAATAAAATGTTTGTACATATAAGTAAATTCATATTATTATCCTTGCGGCACTCACATGCTTTGTTGAGCGCGTTTTTTCCGTAATGAATTCAACCAAAAATCGACTGCTGGGTGGAAGATCGACCTATCTCGGCAGCCAGCTCGAATATGCCCTATCTCAAAAAACTTTTCAAGAACGCCCTATTTCAGAATTTACATAGGTCGATCTTCCACTCAGCTGTCGAAATAAGATTCGAAATCGGATGAGATTGGAAAGCCTAATTCAATAGTTCGAATAAAGTGTTTCTGCTGCAAAACGTTTCCAATGTCAAACAGTATGTTATCAAGTTTGAATAGCTCAATATATGACAACAACAGAATTGTAAATCATTCAGACACTATAGGTGATTTTGAATAAATTGTGAAAATAGCTGATCTCGCCTTATTATAGGTTTTTATTTAATTTTTAGCACCGAGCTCTTAAAATCGGATTATGCGATTAATCAATTAATATGAGTTATAATAAATTTAATAATTACGCAATCCTATTGCAAAATGTGTTGAAACAAATAATTTTAAAAAGCATGTGTATTTTTAAAGAAAATTGTTTGTGCATCACTATTATATAAGTGATTTGTGTTATTTATTATTACCCTCTGAAGGTATTATATTCGTTTTTGGTTTTAAAAATTAGATTATAACGAGATCTCATTTTTAAAATAAAATATTTGTTAAATCGATCTCATGAATTAAAAAAAAAAAGTTGCGATTTTTTTATCAGAAATTGCGCTTTTTTTTAACAATCTGGACACCCTGATACGAACTGCGACGCTGGCGTTGCTCGCTAGCAAAAATTGCCCAGCTCTGTCGTAAACCATTCGCCGCTCAGAATATGAAACATTGGCTCACGTAACCGCAATTTACAATGAGGGTGTTCACACTTGCCTGGTTATCAGGTTATCTGGTTAAAAATTATTATTGTGTAGTGTATTTTATTGTTGTAAACTGAATAAAAATTATAACCACATAACCACATAACTTGATAACCAGGCAAGTGTGAACAACCTCATTGATTCTCCATTAGCAGTGCAAATTAAAACCCTCAGCAACGCACACAAGTTAATGAACATCTTTGAGTGCATGCATCGCGAATTCATGCAGGACGACCTCAGGAGGAACCAGCTCCTTAATAACTTAAATGAAAGCGAAACCCCGATCTGCATTGTAAAGTGAGAAGAAGTACCGTGAATGACCAATTACTTTGACAATGCGCACTATTGAATATATCGAAATTCTGTCTGTAAAGATTGGTACAGCTGAGAAATTACATTTCTCGACTGAAAAATAATATATTCAAGCTAACTCGACGGCACACAGAGTGCTTTTTTAACACTTTATGCCAATTAATCGTAGCGCTTTCGACAGAAGCAATATCACTGCTTGACCTTAAATAAATTGGTCAAAAATTGTGTTCTTCGAAAGCATGCAAAATCCAATAAACAAAAACAGTTTTCGTATTTTTTATTACACTAATATTATGGATTTTGGGACGAGAAATACGATTCCATTGCTTAAAAAACGAAAAAAATTTCAACCCCTCAATTTGAAAAATTCATTATATATTGCATTTTTTATGATTTGCAGGCAGCTGTGTATCCTTCACACAATTTTATATCCCTCGAACAACAAGTCAGTTTTAGTGCTATTCAAGACCTTTAATTTAAGCCAAGGTAGAAGTCTGTAGGATCACAAATTTTAGTTTTGATTTTATTCTCCAGACGCCGCTATCCAATTTGTATGTAAAATCACTCGCTGATTCCGAAAATAGATTTTTTTGCATGGATACGTTTTCGAGATATTTGCAATTTACCGTTATTTAGTTTAAAAAAGAGCGGTTCCAATTAATCAGGTATATCCTACGAACCAATTAAATAATCGTAATACGAGGTACGTCGTCGGCCGCTGTGGTGTAGTGGTAAGCAGTACGCGCTTCCACTCCGCAAAGCCTGTGTGCAAACCCTGGTCAAAGCAACATTGCAAAAAATATAGAAAAAAGGTTTTTTCTTAACAGCGGTCGTCCTTCGGCAGGCTATGGCAAACCTCCGAGGGTATTTCTGCCATGAAAAACAGCTTCTCATAAAAATACAATCGCCGTTCGGAGTCGGCGTAAAACTGTAGGTCCCTCCACTTTGTGTGATAACATCAAGGCGCACCCCAGCAAAAAATCGGTAATCGCTTTTAGTGGTAACGTGTACTAGAAGCCATAGCGTTATAATGCCTTCGAATTTTTCCGCTTCTTTTAGGCATTGCCGGTAATGCAAAGTAGAATGTCCAACAATNAATCGTGTTTTTTGCTGGGACGCCACAAATCGGAGAGAAGCTCGGCCAAACACTAACATATGTGTAAGCGCCAATATATTATTGTTATTATTATTAATACGAGGTACGTCAAATGATAGGCAATCAAATTCTCGATAAACCGTATATAGATTACTTTTCGATAGCCCTGATAGTTTCTGAGAAATTAAAATCATACAGATTTTTTTTTATGGAAAAATGCAAAAAATTCAAACTTTAACAGGGAAAAAAGTAAAAAAATAACAGTTTATGTGTAAATAATTTACACTTGTGTTAAAGCCTGTTCCTTAAGNTATATATATATATATATATATATATATATATATATAGATATATATATAAATAACAAAATAATGGTTGGTCAAGTGAAAATACATAAGGATTTTTTGTATGAAATATCAGCAGAAAAGTGTTACTCATACGCCACGTACACCTGAGTAGGTAGAGTGTTTGCATCGAAAACAAGAGGTGTCAAAAATTATTAATTGATTTCTCAGAAACTATCAGGGCAACCGAAAAGTGATAAATACAGTTTATGGAGAATTTCATTTGCTATCATTTCCCCCATCCCGTACTACGATTATTCAATTGGTTCGTAAGATATACGTGATTAACCCCTCTATTCTAACAGAGTCACAAAACTTAGCTCATCACTGTTGTGATTTCTACTGCGCCGAGAAATGTGCCATTAAAAATTCGATTTTTAGTGCTAGAAAAATACACAAAAATTTAAAAATTTTTATTGCAGCGGCATATTTTTTGCAACGGCACGCTTTGAGACGCAGTAGAAATCACAGATATTTGCAATTTACCGTTATTCAGCTTAAATCAAAAATTGGTTCCTTTTAATCATGTATATCTTACGAACCAATTTAAATTTCTTAATGTAAAATACGACAAATGAAAGCCAATGAAATTCTCTATAAACCGTGTATACATCACTTTCCGATAAGGCTTACAGTTTCTGAGAAATTAATTAATCATTCCAGCCTTTCTTATTTTTTAATGAAAAAAATCAAACTTTAACAGAAGGAAAATTTAAAAAATAACAGGTTCTGTGCCAAATTTTTGCATTTGTACTAAAGCCTGTTCTGTTACAAAACAAAAAATCCAAAAATCTTTTCGGATTTTGATTGACCACTCATTATTTCGTATTTATCCATCGATTTTCTTCATCAGTACGGTTTATGGAGAATTTCATTGGCTTTCATTTGCCGTTTTTTTATATATTAAGATTTTCAAATTGGTTCGTAAGATATATGTGGTTAAAAGGAACCAAGTTTTGCTTAAAGCTGAATAACGGAAAATTGCAAATATTTCGAAAACGTATGGATAGAAAAGAAAAATAAATCGATTTTCGGAATCACCGAGCAATTCTGCATAGGTATTGGATAATTACATCCATAGAACATTTTTGTTGTAAACTAGTGTTACTACGATTCTGAAGTTAAACTTCGAAATTTCATTCGCCATTTTACGCAATTTTGTTTCTAATTTCGGAGTAAAAACTAGTACAGCAGCTTCGAAGCTTGGTTTAATATTGTTATAACTTGGCTCTCAGAGGGCCTAGAGGCTTCTACCTTTGCTCAAATTAAAGGTCTTGAATTGCACTTATTGTTCGAGGGATATAAAATTAAGTGAAGGATGCACAGCTGCATGAAAACAGAAAAAATGCAATAAATAATGCATTTTATAAATTAAGGCGTTCAAATTATTTTTCAAAGAATTTTGAACAATGGAATCGTGTCACTCGTCTCAAAATCTCTAATACTAGTATAATAAAAAATACGTAAATTTTTCGTTTTGGAATAAATCCTGTGGATCTTGCATGTTTTTTTCCAAGAACACTACTTTTGAGCAATTTTTTTAAGGCCAAGGGATAATGTGGCTCAATGGCCACAATTGAAAGGGATTTACTTTAGCTTTCAAAACTATTTTGTTTCGCATAAAAATTCTGCTGTCGAAAGGGCAACGATTAATTCTCATGCAGTGTTCAAAAAGCACAATGTGCGGCTTGTGAACGGACAAGAGATATATTTTAAAATGCTGTTAATATATTTCAGATATGAATTCAGCGACAAAATTTGTTAGGGATGGCTAACTTCATATCAGAAAAAAATTTCAATTAGCATAAAATTGATCTGGTAGTAGAATCACAATACGAAGAGTGTAATTAAAATTCTTAACCAAACTCGGATTTCTCGACCGACTCGGATTTGGTGGGGGAAATTTCCCATCCCACCTCCCTCCCCGCCGTAGATCCGCCCCTGAGCTGATGTGATTTGCTAATTTACAATGCGTAAAACTTTTATGCGGAGACAACAGGATTAACTTCTTTTTGCTGTATCTCAAAGGAAAATCATGATACCAATACAATTTTTTTGCTCTTTGTATGCATCAATCCTCATTACTTCTGTCTTCAGGGTCAGTCCACTGTCTGAAAATGCGGTTTTATTAGTTAAATAATTATACTTATAAATTAAGTTAAAATTAAACGTTTTTATCTTACCCCGGATCAAAAAATCGTTTAATATCGTTAGTAAGTGGTTTCGGCCGCTGTGGTGTAGTGGTAAGCAGTGCGCGCTTCCACTCCGCAACGCCTGGGTTCAAACCCTGGTCAAAGCAACAACAAAATATAAAAAAAAAAGGTTTTTTCTTAACAGCGGTCGTCCCTCGGCAGGCAATGGCAAACCTCCGAGTGTATTTCGCCATGAAAAACAGCTTCTCATAAAAATACAATCGCCGTTCGGAGTCGGCGTAAAACTGTAGGTCCCTCCACTTTGTGTGATAACATCAAGGCGCACGCCACAAATCGGAGGAGAAGCTCGGCCAAACACTAACATATGTGTAAGCGCCAATCTAAAAAAAAAAAAAGTTGTATCTTCTTATGCATTTCTCGCATTCTGTCCAATTAAACCATTGAAAGGATTGGGTGTGACAAGTATACTGCCCTGTTGAAAGTGTCCAGGATAGTGTCTTCTACTTCTTCTGGAATGTTCCCGAATTACAATGGACAAAGACGTTACAGTGATGGCAGTTTGCAATGCCTGTTGCATTTTATGCGGAAGATGCTCTCGAAAGTATGCACTAAATACACAGAGAGACAATTTGGGATCATTCCAGAAAAAATAGTAGAGAAAACGCTATCCTGGACACTTTCACCAGGGCAGAATACTTGTCAGAACCAATCCTTTCAATAATTATAAATAAATTTATAAATATAATTAAAATAAATAAATTTATAAATATAATTACTTAACTAACAAAACTGCATTTTCAGACAGTGGACTGACCCTGAAGACAGGAGTAATGAGGATTGATGCATATAAAGAGCAAAAAAAAAACTTGTATCGGTATCATGATTTTCCTTTGAGATACACCAAAAGGACATCGTTTTCTTGAATTTTCTGGGTGTTAGCCACTCACCCCTTATTTTAACCTCTAATTTAGGGATTGATGGTATCCCAATAAAATACACCTTGCAGAAATAATTTTTTGAATTGTTTCCGCCTCCTATGAAAACACTGTAGAATGTTTTTCAGTGAATTTTCTGGGTTTTAGCCATTCCCTCCTTATTTCAACCCCGAATTTAGGGGTTGATGATATCCCAATAAATTAATTCTTGCAGAAGTAACTATAGGAATCATTTTCGTCACCTACGAAAACACTTCATAATATTTTTCAGTGAATTTTCTGGGTTTTAGCCATTCACCCCTAATTTCAACCTCTAATTTAGGGGTTGATGGTATTCTAATAAGCTTTTCCTTAATGTACATTTAATTTACTGCTATTTAAAACAAAAATTTTATCGATATCGTAATTTGCCTCTTAGATACAGCAAAAAGAAAATCGAAAGGTCATAAATTTTTTTGAACATAGTCAACTTCGCCCCTCATTTCAGCTCTTAAAGTATGTAAAGCATGTTGACGTTCGCTTTAGTTTTCCTTTAATCGACATAACTTGAACTTTATTCACAAAAACTAAAATTATAGTTTAAAAAACTAAAACCTCGCTATTAAAATTTCCATTCGTACTGTCATCAGGTATGTAACTTGAGAATAGAAATCGCTGCATCTTTTAGGCGCATCAATATTACATAGTTACATCCCGAGCTAATAAAAGTGAGGTAAAAAATTATTGCGCTAAATTATATTAGATTTTAAACAAAAAATGTGATTTAGCCCATAGTGTGCCGTTTGCGAGTTTATTATTGTTTATTATTATTATTGATGTTGTGAAATTGCTTGTTGGTGGTGGCGGGAAATACAAAAAATTGTGAGCAACAAAACAAAGAGTCAGTTTATAGAGAAATCAGAGAGCATACTTTTTTGATTTTATCTTTTCTTGAGATTATACGTGTTTACTGCAGTTAGCGAGCAGCGGACATATACACTAACAACAGAATCACATATACCAGTATATACCAGTAGAAAAGGTGTTTGTTTTCGTAGCTGTTTCGTGGTGAAAGTCCTTTATGGGGACCAAATTTCCCCACAAGAAATTGAACGCATTGGACGCTTTTGCGTCCCAAAAGAATGAATATTAGCCCAAATTGACCCCGTGTTGCCATATGGCAACGCAAAATACATCATGTTTAAGAGGGTTTAAAAGAAAAACCGCTTCCGTCTATAGAGTGTAATGCAAGTGTGTTCTTTAAACAAAATTAGAAGTGACAAAAAACCATCAAAATGCCATATATGAAGAAGTAAGCATGAATTTATAGAAAGCGTTTTTTTATTTACAAAATATAATAGTGACAAAATATTAGTTAAAACATTAGTGACTCTATTGGTAACAAGTAAGAATAAAAAACAATCGTGCATGCTATATAATTTAAGGGTTTTTAAGTCCGTTGCCATATGGCAACACGGGGCGTAATGTGAAATGTTCCTCTTTTTACTAAATTTTGATATGTTCGCTAGCCCAAATTGACCCCGTGTTGCCATATGGCAACGCAAAATACCACTATGTATGAGACGGTGTAAACAAAAATCGTTCGTATGTATTTTTGCAGTTTTGCAGGTGGTTAACTCATTCCATATAGCTCTGAACTGCCAATCATATTATCGTATATTTCATTGCACAAGTGTTGAAGTGGCATACAAATGTAGTTTGTATATTCCAGGGAAAACTGGTGGCGTTTTTTGCATTCTCATCTGCTATTTCATTATCCTAGATTCCCTTGTGACCGGACAACCCATAGATATGTAGCTTTTTTCAGCGTCTAGCTTGTCAATGGCTTCCCGGCTGCGAGGGACGTTTATGGATGAAATACTATATTAGGAAACTGCCTTGATTGCCGCCTGGAATAGGTTTAAGTTTGAATTGATTGTCGTTTCGGTGAGGGATAGCTCTGTAGTTATCCTCATTGCGAAAACCTCTGCTTGAAATATGCTGCAATGACCAGGTAGCCTTATTGTCCGCCTGACGTTCAGTTCCCGGCAGTAAATCCCGGCCGCCACTCCCGTAACCATTTTAGAGCCGACCGTGAAAACGTTTAGGGATCTATGGATAGGTTTCATTTCCATCCCTCTTCCTCAATCGTTGTGCAAAAAGTTCGTTTCTACTTAAAGCTAGGTGCCAGGAAGCCTGTGCTGCTTGTGCTTCCCACCCCAATTAAGTGGTGCCCAAAGGTTCTGAAATTTAATTTCCTTATGACCGTTAATCTACGTGCGGATTTCGCAGCAGGGTTTTTAAAGAGCAGCCGTCGAAGTGGACCTCAGCGCTCCAGTGATGCACAGTGCCGCTAGGCGCTGCACCTTCACCATTGGCCCGAGGCATAAGGACTTTTGTGCGGCATTACAGCACACCAAAGCGCCATAGAGCAGTATTGGGCTGACTATTGCTGTGTAGCACCAATGCATCAGAGCAGGTGACAAACCCCAAGTGACTCCCAGCATTCTTTTATATGCATAAAGCGCGTTACTGGCCTTCTTCTCTCTTTTTTCAACATTGCGCATCCACAGAAGCTTACTCTCCAAGACTACTCCCAAATATTTTCTGTGGTCTTTAATTGACTGCTCGATGCTAAATACCTAGCATCGGGGGTCTCCACACTGGGACCTTATATCTCTTTGTGAGTACACCACTGGCCCATACAAATTGACAAAAAACTTCTTTGTGCTGTTGAAGCATGTAAAACTATAGGACGAGTAGCCTGTGCAAAATGTGATGTGGGTTTATGTTTGAAATGTTTTGGTACGGCTGACTTCCAAAACGTCAATTGCATTGCATACGTACAAAGTTTAATGTTCCATAACGCCGAACTACAATTGGTTGACAATGTACACTTTTCCAAAACCCTCCGAAAAGTTATCGAAACGCATTGCTAGCGCAATCAGCGCATCAGAAACAAAGTTGATGCTTCGATTGTTATTGGTTACCATTGGTGTTTTAAAAATGCAAAATTCCGAAATGGTGATTATTGTTTTATTAAATATTCCAAATATGCAATGTATATGGTTGCAATGTTTCGCTACTCTGCATATGCAAAGAGTTTAAATACCGCAGTAGAACAGTATCCAAACATTGTATTGGAGCGTTTTGGAAGTCAGCCTACTTTTCATTAACTTCTTCATCCGCTTTGCACGTAGCATATGCATATACCATCAATAAATGTATTAAAACTTATGCACAATGTTTCTATTTTTTTATATTTTAACCAAATACTGTCCTCTAACAATTCATCTGGAATATGCCCAGTGTTGCCATATGGCAACGGACGATATCGGAAGAACTATACTACTCCCAAAGTTTTAGTCATATTTTTTCCTTTTCTTTAACGCTTCTTTTACCCTGTATATAGGTGAAACCATCTAAAAAAAAATAATCTGGGACAATTTGGGTTAGAAAACATAAAAAAAAGCCTAAGGTAATACAATTATATTCGACTAAAATTAATCACAATAATTTGCATTTATGAGTTAATGTGATAATCATGTGTAAAAACTCTTTTCAACTATTATTTTTCACAAAATAATTTTGCGGATCAGATTTCTCGGAGCGCTTGTGTTGTTTACCAAGAAAATGCAGCCCTGTTGGTTTTTATTTCCGTATCGCATCGCGGTGAGTTTCTATTTCTTGGTAATTTGGTTTGTGAAATGGTAAACAAATTATGGAAATTTATTTATTTGATGTGTATAACATTTCATTAATGCAATTTTCTGTATTTTCAGACTATTATTTACAAGCATAGCATCATCAGCGGTGATTGCAAGAACTACTGCAATCCCTGCCGTTTTTCCTCTTGGTAAATGCGTTCTGGCCGTGACCAAGGGTGGTCTCCCTAATCGGCCGGGAATAAGGTTAGTCATTTTAAATTTTATATCTTTGTTCGTCGACATTATATGACATGTCATCATTGCAGGTTATCGTTGCAGAACAAAACGCCGNCGGGAATAAGGTTAGTCATTTTAAATTTTATATCTTTGTTCGTCGACATTATATGACATGTCATCATTGCAGGCTATTGTTGCAGAACAAAACGCCGCAACCACTGCTGTGGTAAATATGTTCCAGCAGAACTGCCCACCGCCGTCGGTGTAATGATTTCGATAGCTGAACAAACGCCATCTCCTGGGCATTCCCACAGCTTGCCGACACTAGCTATTATATCACGTGTGAATGCAACTGCGGCTAAATTTGGTTATTAACAGTGCAATACTACCATGTCATTGGCAAAAACACTAAGGGCTGGTGGCACATAGAGGTTGTAAAGTTTTTGGTATCGATGAACTTACCCGAAGAAGACGATGGCCGAAAACATATGATGAAACATCTTCTGGCATGCCTTTGACAATCGTTAAGTCAGACGGAGGCTTCACATACGATATTTCACACATGGCTGGAATTCGTTAGTGGACAGAGCACACATTTACAAAATATTTATTTATCGTTATAACCGAACTTCAGTTGGTTGGCCAGTTGCTGAAATGGTATTACCGATGACAACTAGCAACTGAAAGCTGGCAACTAAGTTGCTATATTGGCAACTGCATTCTTGTGGCTGCCGGGAAATTTTGATTGAGGTACTTTATTTCTTTTTTCAACTTTTTTTTTTTAATTGTACCACCTTGAACTTTATGAAACTTAATTATTGCTATTCATAATAAAAAACATTTTCATTTCAGTGGCGCTGTCCATCGGCAACCCAACTGAGGTTCCGTTCCCATCCATAATCGATCTATAAGTCATAATCGCGCGAACTAATCAAGGCTATCATAGAATCCATCGTAGTCCGATTTTTCTTCAAAAATTAGTCCGGCGGCATCATTTTAGCCGGTTTAGACGCAACCGAGACCATTACAACGTAATGTTTAACAAGCAAGACGAAGACGACCGATAGAGTTTAAAATCGCAATCAGAGAGGTTGTCGTCTGCAGACGAATCGTTCGTTTTGCCTATCGTTCGTGATACAGAATAAGGCCCTAAGTTCGAGTAGCTATGAACGCAGCGCTTGCTTTGAATACACACGTTCATAGCAGTTCAGATTCAGTGATCGCTTTTTCGTAGATTTTAAGAAAAATCGGACTGCGATGGATTCCGCCACCAATATGTTTTCTCCTTTGACAAGATGTTGGAGAATCGCGGCAGCACAGCCGTATACCTACTTTATGCTCTTACGCGCATATGCTACATTTCTCGCACCTAGCTAAAGTGCTTGACAAAGGCAGAAGGCATATCTTTAACATTATAACTTAATGTAAAAAAGTTTAAGGCATGCAATAAAAGAATACAACAGAACCAAAAAATGTTCTCAAAACTATTAAACATAAAAAATTGCACGAATAAAATTCATAATTTAAAATAAAATATCGCAATTGTTTTTTATATGTACATACATATTTACAAAATAAATCTAAAGTACCCACAGTAAGTCCTAAACATATAAATGACTAATAAGAAAAATAATAAATAACAGTGATATGAAAAAGTATGTCGAGAAATCTCTAAATTGTAGCGGAACTGTATCTCAATAATAACAAGTAATTTTAAGCAAAAAATACAACCGACTTCAATGCGCATTTAGGTCGTTCTGGTTACGTAGATCCGACTGTCCTCGCTTTTTTAAAATGGTTAAAAAAATGAATACGTATTCTACAGAAAAAAATCAAGATACATATTTAAGGATTTTAAGTAAAAATATATAAAACTTGTTCGTGATATCTCGACCAAGGTGTATTCATGATACAAAAATCTGAAGGTAAAACCGCTGAAAGGCAGGCTGAACATTTTTAAAGTTTGCTAACATTACAAAAATGCTTTCAAATTTCCAATCTCACAAATAATTTCATTTTCAGTCTCAAATAAATACAAATTTCAATATTTTCATCTATTTTTTTTGTTTTACTTTTATTTGGCATTTAAGTTGCTATCAAAATTTCAATTTTATAAAATAGACAAACTTAAAAAAATAAATGATGGCCGACGAATTGAGCGAGCGGTTTTATCTTTAAATATTTGTATCATGGGTGTATTAAACAAGGGCCGTATCCATAAAACCTAAGCAAATGCTTTTTCTTAAAATTTCAGACCTTTCACTAAATTTTTTCAAATAAATTTAAGTGAAAGGTATGAAAATCTGAGAAAGAGTAATTGCTTAGGTTTTATGCACACGGCCCAAGGTGTGGCTCTCTTTTAAGATATTATTATGTAGAAAAATATAAACAAACGATTCAAAATTCATACAAATTTTTTTCAATTTGACTGTATAGGATAGTTCTTCTGAGAGCATGGTCAAATTCAATCACGCTTTGTTAAATACATTTTGATCTCTACCAAATAATATACTTCCTCTGTAAATATGTTATGAATTGTTCCAAAATTCGCTCCGAGCGCGTTCACTGTTGATCATTTGATTTAAATAGTTTGTCAAACAATTAATACTATAGTTTGATCGGAGTTAATATATTCTTGAGTAATTAATTAAATTATATTAAAACATAAGCTTATGAGAAATTATTTAGTTTTAATATGCATATTTTATATCGTGTTTGATTCAAATATTGTTTGTCAAGTATTCAGTAGTGAAGTTTGATCGGAGTTTATATATAATTCAGTAATTAATCATATTAAATTGAAATATAAACGTATAATATGGTAGAAAGTTAGAAATTGTTTAGTGTTAATACGCATTATTCACTGCGTGTTCCAAAAATCGCTCCGAGTGCGTTCACTATTGACCATTTGATTTAAATAATTGTTTCTCAAGCATTCAGTACTATAGTTTGATCGGAAATTATATATTCTTAAGTAATTGATCACATTTTATTAAAATATAAACGATTAATAGGGTAGGAATTGTAAAATTATTTAGCTTTAGCATGTATAGTCGCCTGAGATAATTGCAGAAAACTGCAACTACTCGTGAAAACTTACAATGAAAGCAATGTAGATGAAGGTAATAAATATGATTATTAAAATTAGATCCATATATAAAACATTTTACATCATTTATTTGAAGTAAATCGGAATATATTTTTACGTATAAGATAGTTTCCATTTAACTTAAAGTACATATTTCACTACAAATATTTTTAAGATCATTTCGAATTGCAAAAATAGCGCTAATTAGTTGTATTGAAGTATAAAAGATTTTATTACGTTCATGTTTACTTATAAAGCGCATAACAATATTTCTCTCGCCATTTATCCGATGTTAAAATTTTTTACCACGTTATTTTGCTGCACAGCACCCTGAATGCGGCAAAACAGTTCTTTATGGGGACCAAACTAACAGCCACAACAACAAAAACCTTTTCTACTGGTATACTGTGAACAGAACAAATGAACATATGCTTTTTCTCGCTTAACGCAGCTTGGTACAATTGGCACACAGCGAACATACACACAACAGACTTTTTTATACCCGAGCGCACTTGTGCACAAGGGTATTATAACTTTGTTCACATAACGGTTGTTTGTAACAGGCAAAACGAATCGAGATAGATATAGACAAATGTATACATAAATGATCAGAATGAAAAGAGAAATCGATTAAGCGGTGACTGTCTGTCCGTCCGTCCGTCCGTCCGTCTGTGCACACGATAACTCGAGTAAAAATTGAGATATCTTAACGAAACTTGGTACGTGCACTTCTTTCGGGCGTAGGACGGATGGTATTGAAAATGGGCAAAATCGGACAATAACCACGCCTACCTCCCATATAACGGTAATTTTCAGAAATACGAAAACTGCGATATTTTAGTAACTACTGAAGATAATTTACTTAAAATTGATTTTTACAATGAGTTTTAGACGAAAAATAAGAATATTAAAAAATTTTGGCAAATGGGCGTAGCCACGCCTACTTATGGTTACATGTTTATATCTTGGTAACCGCTGCACCAATTTCTTCCAAACTTGGCACAGTTGTTGGCCTTGGTACAGCATAATAAACCGCCGAAACTTTTTAAAATCGGACAATAACCACGCCCACATCCCATATAACGGTAATTTAGAGAAATACAAAATCTTCGATAAATCAGTAAATATTGAAGCTAATTTATTCAAAATTGATGCTTGCAACAATTCTTTACCAAGAAATACGTTTATGACAAAATTTTGGAAAATGGGCGTAGCACCGCCCACTTGTGATCACATATATGTATCTCGCTAACCGTTCTAGCAATTTGTACCAAGCTCGGTATGGTTATTGTGCTTGCCACATAAAAGCAAACCGTTGAAAATTGTTGAAATCGGACTAAAATTGAGGCCGCTTTTCATATAACGGTAAATTTCAGAAATGCTTGAAATTTCAATATTTCGAAATTTAAGGACGCTAATTTACTTATCATGTAGCGGTAGCTGTCGGAAAGGAGGAAAACATATATTTAATACTTGCGCCGGGTATTTAATGTTCGGCTCAGCCCGAACTTAGACTTTGTTACTTGTTAAAGTATCACTTTTGTTTCACAAATTTATGTTATACTAGCGGTATCCCGGTGTGCTTCTCTACACCAGATATTGGAAAATTGATGAAAAATCCTGGAATATTTCTATATGAAGATTTATCATTTGTTTTATTTCAAAATGTTTGATTCTTTATTTTTAATCTTAATCCAACACATTTGGATATACAACATTTTTTGTTTTTCCATCTTGGGTATGAATAAATAAACAATTTTTAATGCCAACTCTTGAACAGGCCACGTATACCTGTCCGTGCGAAAAGCACGGCTCCTCCAAATTCAATCTGCATACTTGAAGAGTTTGTCCTGGCGCCTTGTTGACGGACATGGCAAATGCTAGACGCACTGGGAATTGCAAACGCTTGAATTCAAACGTCATGTCTGTTTTTATCAGTGGAATACGTGGTATGAGCACAATTTCA
>NW_016157590.1:45818-46012 GCF_001687245.7 Rhagoletis zephyria | reverse complement strand
TACCAATTCCAGTAATCTACCACAAATATTTCAAGAGATATACCAGATGAAAATTTTTGTTAGTATGGGTGGTGCCATGCCCCCTTTTCCGAATTCGAGAAAACTGAACACAAACCATCTGCATAATGGCCCGACTATGCCGTATAAATTTGGTTGAAATCTTGCACTTATTCTTTATATATAAGATGTGAGGT
>NW_016157590.1:40552-45676 GCF_001687245.7 Rhagoletis zephyria | reverse complement strand
AAATTGGGTTGAATTCGGTGAAGCCGTTATCAAGTTATAAGCTCACACCAAAAACGTGTACTTATTTTTATACATAAGATACATATGGCACGCCCCCGTTTCCAAATTTGGGCAAACTCCACACAAAATATGTGCATGATGGCCCGGTTAAGCCGTTCTCAAGTTATAAGCTTACTCACTAATTTTTATATATAAAATACAGGCGCCAAGCCCCCTTTTCCGAATTCAAGCAAACTTCACATAAACCATCTGTGTGATAGCCCAAATATGCCGCATAAATTTGGTTGAGTTCGGTGAAGCCGTTCTCAAGTTATATGGTCACAACAAAAACGTGCACTTATTTTTATATATAAGATTAGAAAATAACTAATTATTTTTTAACGCAGAACGTAAGCTATCCTTTCAAAATTTTACTGCAAAGAAACATATCAATCGACTTATTCCGTTTTGTTTTATAGCAGTTTTAAAAACGATTTCATAATTTTTTACCACATTTTGGCATATTGACACTTTTATAGTTTCCTTCAAATAATGTTGAAATTATCCTTCCCAGATAGCTAAGCTTTAAAATGAAAAAAAAAACATTTTTAAATCGGTGCAGTCTGTGCGAAGTTATTACATTACATACATATTTTGGGACTTTATTTTATAAAATGTATGTACATATGTATAAATGTATGTTTTTATAACACCACTCAAAACATTGTAATTGCCATTATCATTAATATAATTAAACTTTTAATAGGACTTCTCTTAATTCCTAATGGCGAAAGTTTAGGATACTGGTTTGGGGATAACTATCAAGAACCACAAACCTCAACAATCAATACCAGAAACGGAAGTATAAATTTACATCGCGTTACTGCTTCAGAAAATATAGTAAACTTTCAATCAATAAATAAACATCCATGGGGAATATTTTTCACAGTATTGGGAACTGTACTTCTTGACTTCGATGCGGATGCATGCCAAAGCCCAGCTCGAGCCTATTTACTTGATATATGCCTTCCAGGTGAGAAGTATATTTTATCCATGTTAACTATTTTTTAATTATTATTTTTTTATTAGAGGATCATGTCAGAGGTCTTTCTACTTTTACCATAATGGCAGGCTTGGGTGGCTTCATGGGTTATTCCATGGGAGCTATCGACTGGGATAAAACAAATATTGGTATATTTAATCACTTCAAGGCTTTTCACGTTTGTTATTGATTGTTTTCTTCTAGGAAAAAAGCTTGGCGGACATGTGAAAACGGTTTTTACAATGGTCACCTTCATTTTTACCTTTTGTGTAACATTGACAATTACAAGCTTCAGGGAAATTCCATTATGGGTGCTTGCCGAATCTAAATATGGTAAGGTTAAAGGAGTAGACTCAGACGACATAAATATGGGAACATATGATGCCAATAATCAAATTACTCATGCCAGTGAGGTGGTAAGTATACATAAATATATATATACATAGTTATTTTTCATTCACAATGAATATGGCTCGTCTTCACAGCCACTTTTTTACATTGGTTAATTGCAGTCAACCATTATTAAAATCTTTATTGTAAATGAGAAGTAGTTGGCTAACATTAATCTATTAATTAACATCAGATCGTGAAAACGGAGGAAACTATTATATTGGTGATGGCCTAATTTTGTCGTTGTTTATATTTATTCCTAACACTACACCCTTTGGGTGATCAGCTTGTACAAGATTTTGCAGCAAATATAATTTTAATTTTATTGCGACTTATTAATATTTATTACAATAGTGTTATTGAGCTTTGTACCACTATTGTTTATTAGAAAAAACGGAAAAGGCAACAAAGTCTAAGCGGTATAAGTTATAGCAGATATTTCCGAGATCACCACATCTCCTCATCAGACTTCCTTTTTCTAGACTTCAGCAGGGATCGAATCCGCATTATCGATGTGCAAAGTCAGAAGCGCTAACTACTGATGGTCTGATTATGCATACATCGCATAACTTCGCATAAATTTCAAACTGTCAGGTGAAAATCTGTTGAATGCATTTTGTATGTATTCCATTACCAAGAAATTAGCAGAACTTGTAAAAAATTAGCGATCTATTGAGTTCAGATTTTGCCTCACGTTTTCTTAAGTGACATTTCAATCGCAGCGGTACGTGGAATTTGAACCAATTTTCAAAGTATGGATATGATTGAAAAGGTAATTAAAAGTCTTTTGATGTAATATTAAAATTAAAATAATTTTATTAAAAATTTTTTTTCTTAAAAAATACGTAATTAATTTTATTAAAAGATATGCACAAGATAAGAAAGAGCATATAAACACCTTTAAATATATTATTTATAATAAAAAAAATCTTTGGCAATATCACTAAATATTAAAACATGATTTTATATGTTAAAAAAAGTTCTTCAGGCGAACATTTGAAAGAAAATATCGCGCAATTTTTTATCCAAAATTTTCATTTTATATTAAAATATCAATACAGATGATTTATTTCGCTGTTGGCAGTTGTCCTTAAACCTAACTATATAAAATTATATATCCAATGAAAGGTATTTTTATGCTCCTTCTAGTAAATATATCGTTTCATATATGTATGTAGCTAATTACGTATTTTTTTTATAAAAACCTACGTATTTTATTTACATATTTTGACAGATATTGTATTGAAAATTATGTCAAACTGCAAAGATCTTTGGTGTCGATTTAATTTGGACTACAAATATACCCCATTAAAACCACTTAAATGAATTTTTCTGTAAACAAATCTATTTACCTCAAGACACCAAAAATCATCAGTTTTTGTTCACGCACCGTGAATAACACTATTGCGTCGATGCATAACGTTGGTTGTACTGCGAAGCATAATCAGCCTTAAGTTTCGTAAAGTTGTGGTACATTTAAGAAGTTGTGCAAAGTGTTGTGTAATCGTGTGTTTGCTGCAAAGCGAAGCAGGCATGCTAGCGTGCCCTGGCATAGCTCGTCGGTTGGGGGGGGGGGGGGGGGGGGGGGGGTTGGGTTGTCTTCACCTGCTTCGCTACCAGTTACACCAACAAAAAAAAAAAAGGTTTGTATCATGCCTGAGTGAAAAGAAAGGGAAACCGAAAAACAAAGAAGAGAAAAAGAGTGTCTGTCCAGTCAGGTTGAGTCTCCCACCCACTTCAACGCAGTCCTGAGTGAATCCTTGGCACTTCTTTGACTCCTAGCACCGAACGAGGCCCCTACGGTTGCCAGACGTACTGATTTTATCAGTACAGTACTGATTTTTCAACTCTTGTACTGATTTTATTAATTTCTTCAATCGGTACGCTAATGTCCTGATTTTTTAAAATTTGTACTGATTTGTACTAAATTTTCAATTCAAACAAAATACTTTTAAGATTTTCTTAAGGTTTTTACATAGCGTTGGAACTTCCTTAAACTGTACTGTAAAAAGTAAGAAGAAAATAATTTACTTATGTTTGACATCTTCAGATAGTGTTTCATATGCCCAAGAAATTAATACAACAAAAAGTTCAATCGTGTTATGGGCATATCGCCGGGTCTTTGCCTACCAGTTGCGATAATATAATGGAGCTTAATTTATTTAAAAAGATGACTGATGGTTTTTGCCGAGTGCTGCTAGTTATCTCGAAAATAACCTTCATTTTAATAACAACAAATTTGAATATTCGAATGGCTTTTGCCTATAACTTATAACTTTTTTCACAATTTACTGACACTGTAAAAGAGTATTGCCTAAAAGACATAGAGTTAGATACTCTTTTTAGCGAATTCTTAGACTTTCAAAGTTTTTGCGTAGTTGAAAGAATTAATTAGAGCCATCAGGAATTATATATGAAGTCCTTAAATAGTGGTACTTTTCCACAGTTTGGAAAAGTATGTAATTTTGTTTTCTTCAATACTACAAACAAACAAACCAACTGAGTGCATTTAAGGTATGAAGTTTGCTTGCTGGCGCAAAGAGAGCAACCGGCTTCTAATTAAAATTATTTAAAGTGAACTTCATATTAAAATAATTTTAAAATGAAATGTATAGAATTCTTTGACTGAAGATGGAAATTAACTGATTATTGCTATTCAAAAATGTCATAAACATAAAAAAATTTATTGGCTTCTGTGTACATTGATGCGTACACTCATGTTAAAATGAATAACACTTTTATTTTTTTATGAGCTATATTTTATTTATATACCATAATATTGTTGAAAACAAGGACTCTGGCGTTTTAAAGTATTATCTGTTACTTACATTCATAACTTTGCTTTGAACAAAAATGTACTGAAAAGTACTGATTTCTTTTGGCATAAAAAAGTCTAACGTACTGATTTCGCGAATAAAAAATCTGGCAACCCTAGATGCCCCCTAACCTGGCTTGAGTTCGTCTGTCGGCAGTCAGTTATCTGAAGTCCGTCACTTCACCCAGTCATCACTCCCACTTCCCCTCTGTAGCACAAGTGCCACACCCACACCAAAGTAGTTTAACCCCTCATTAATGCCATTACATCCATCTCAACCACTTAAATTCATCTTGTACACACAAAAGTTTATTTAGTGTGTATTCCCTTAATCTAATACAATTGATTAATTAGTTCATTGAATTAAACTAGAAAACAAGCTCAAGTAAAGCGCATGAAAAATAAACTAAGAAAAATAACTACAAATACTATCGCATTCGAAATTACTTGTAAATTCAAATAAAGCAAAAGTAACTTAAAAACAAACCGACCTAACCAAAATTATTATTTAATGACCTACCACAATTCAACTAGCGGGAACATTAATTTGTATTACCGCGACCCTATGGTGAGCTCGTTGCATATATTTAAACCTATATATGCATGTTTATATTCACATATATAGTTACCAGAAGAAAATAAAATGAATAATTACCCACTGGGAAAATAGGTAAGCACCTTGCGAGGTAAGCCATGTTTTCTTTCAGTTTTTAGTACCAAAATTGTCATCATGGCCAATGTCATCTACTAGTAAAGGGCAAAATGAACACCTCCGAAGACACATTACGTTGTCAGTTGCAAAATAACGTGCAGCCGAAGTTATTTCCAAGCACCGAACTACTCCGAGCGACTGCTCTGCATTACACGTAACTTACTTTGTAAAGCGGCTCAGAAGTAT
>NW_016157590.1:30438-40387 GCF_001687245.7 Rhagoletis zephyria | reverse complement strand
GTTATTTTGGAAGAAATGTGTTTCCAATTTGAAATTAAATTTGTTTGAATGATTTTAAGAAATGTACGTTTACATACCTTTAGCTGTAGCTGAGTTTGCAGAGGTGCTCGCTGTTATTTATTAGATTCCAGACGGTCCCAATATGTTGAAATGTTAACACAAATTTTAGTTTTGTATTACCAAGGTATGAAAAGCATCTGCGAAGCACAGAATAGAAGCGTATTTGAGCGAAAAAGCCGCCGAAAACATATCTATGTAAAGTAAACCAGCCCCCCGCTGCATCCCTTATTCGATAGTTCCGAAATAGTTCTAAATTCGACAAATAGGATCTAGTTCGTTCTGCATCTAAATTCGTCACTTTAGATATGGATTTTTAGTGAAAAAAACTGAAAAAATTAGTTTCTTAAAAGTACCACTTTTCGACGATTTTGGACTGGTGGGCATCTAGTTCCTATCGGCCTAGTTCCTTTTTGGCGATAAAGACCTAGTAACTAGGACCACTAGTCCGCGGTTTCCCTGCAGGGTAGCAAAACGAACATAAACATACTCACCTGGTCATTCCAGTGATGTTGGTACCAGCATGCGTAGAGAACCTGTGGGGAATGTCATTAACAGCGTAGATATATACATACATAACTATAAATTTAGCATTCACCTGCTAAGCAGAGGTTCAATGAATTTAGTTTATTGGCACCGCGATCACGCACTCGTGATTTCGGGCGGCGAGTGGGTCACTCTTACCGGCCAATACTAGCGAATTAAACTTGCATACAAAACGTGATTCAGAAAAAAAACATCAGAGCAAACTAAAATTAACACGCGATGCAACTACAAATTCTATTTTTACCAATAGAGGAAACAGTGCTAGAGATTAATAAAACAAAAACAAAAACGAAATAAAAGTGTAGAGTTGAGCCGGCATCTAAATCATGTCAATACATGAACTGTGGAAATTTAACGTAAAAAAAAAACTGGAGAAAATGCGAGCATAAAGAACAAATAAACCAAAGCCGTATAAAACAACAAAATGATCCACGTGTATGGACGGATTAGACTTACGTAAGTAAATAATTATGTGAAAAAATGGAATACCAAAAAAAAAATGTTTAGTTCCTCGGAATAGGTAAAGAAATAATTCTAAGGTACTCAAATAATTCCAACTAGTAATAATCCCCGAAAAGCGGGGTGCTCCGTCGTCTAAAAATCTGCATATTTCTTTATTCTAAAAACCACATACATTGCTTTTGGTAGTTAACTTTAACTTAGTATTTGGGCAAGATCGTACTCTACTCAATACGCCATGCGTTAAGCAATCCTCTTGCTAGGGTCTGACCTTGAGGCTTATTTGTTGTTATTGCGAACGCTACAATAATTTTGAATTGGCGACGGTTAAATACAAAAGCAAGAGTTAATTCGCTGGGCTGTTTATTTATATGGGATAGTAAAATTCGAATCACATGTTTAAAGTCCATTAAATAACCCTTTATATGTTCATATTTGTACTGCGGCATCCAAACAATTACATTGTAATTCTTTAACTAACCCTTCATACGTACATACTTAGATTGTGGATGATGCTAACTGCTCCAACTTTTAGTATGAAGTCATGAGGTGCAACTCCCCTACTTCTACTTGCTCCTGTGGATATTGAGAAACGACAGTAGATATCGATGTCATTTCTACTCCGGGCAACATATTAACCATTTCTTTATTAACTATCGTACAGTGCTTATTTCGTGGACGCGAAATTGATCGATCCTTCAAGTGGTTTTGATTAATTACACCAGGCTGAGGTTCAAATACCCAATCGGCTAAATCTCGCAAAATAATCTCTTGTGGCACTAATCTTAATTTTTTAAGTTTTCCAGCATTTTAAAATCATACAAAATTGGAAATAAAGAAATGAAATTGTTCAAAATTGGTGAAAATGAGAATGCGTGTGTGAGATTCAGTTTTACATTTTAAAATTGCTCAATGTAAAATTTTAAAAATCTTTCGTGCAAATATGTACTTACATCGAATGATTCTTAAATCTGAAATGTTTGCGCAAAGTTTCCGATCCAGAACCTTAATTTGAAAGTAAATTGTCTCTGTACGACTATATGTAGATACATATGTACTATATAGATTTATAATAAAAGTAGAACTATATTTGCCTCAGAAATACATCGAAATAAACCATGTAAGATTTATTTATGGGTATCTGTACAGAAGCAAAAGCAACAATTTTGTTTTGCAGATCTTCCGCTGTATCACATTCGCACGAACATAGCACTGCTTTGCTCGATATGAAACAAAAACAGGGACGAAAACGAATAATTGAAGGAGTGGGATCAAAAGGGTATAAGTGACATTTTTTGAAAATATAAGTTATACCCATATTTGTATAATTAAATATAGTGCTTATTTGGTTATAAAGAGTAAACATTGTTTGAATTAGTTAATTAACCTGCATTCATTTAGGCAAGAATCATTTCAAATGCATTTACCCAGAATTTACAATAAGTAATCAACTTTAACCTTAATCATCTCAAAAAAATTCAGATCTACTTAGATCCTTTTGATTCTAACCCCTTCAAATGGAACTTAACAATCCTCAAATCAAAATAAAGCGCACAGCGCTGCAGCGGTGTTATTGTTGATACTGTGTATGAATAATGTGATCAACCGTACTTCTTTCAGAAGTACAGTACTTCTTTTTTCGTTCTTGTACTTCGTTCTTCGAAGTACAGTCGAATGTACTTCTTTCCGATATTTTGTACCTCAGAAGGGTGATTCTGTAACCAGTTGCGACAATTCTCGAATCGCTATCGCACTTTTTGACGATAGCGATCCGAAAATTATCACATAAATACACACATTAAATAAATAAATAAAGGTCCTATCATACATACACATGTGGGTTAGATTAGATATTAAACATAGATTTCACTTAATTCAGTTCCCTGGTTTAGTTTTTTATACCCGAGCGCACTTGTGCACTCCGTCGGATAAAAGCAAACCGTTGAAAATTATTGAAATCGGACTAAAATTACGGCCGCTTTTCATATAACGGTAAATTTCAGAAATGCTTGAAATTTCAATATTTCGAAATTTAAGGATGCTAGTTTACTTAATATTTATACGCCCGCTTATCATGTAGCGGTAGCTTTCGAAAAGGTGGAAAACATAAATTTAATACATGCGCCGAGTATTTAATGTTCGGCTCCGCCCGAACTTAGACTTTCTTGTTTTTTATTTATTTTCATATTTTATTCTTTTAATACATGAAATTACCGGTATCGTCACATGGCCTTTGCGATATATTCGTTCAAAGTATTAAAGTCGCCGGGAACCGATATCATTATACCTGTGCAGCGGCAAAGGGCTCTGAAGGTGTCGTGCAATTGTTTGGATCCTATTTATGCGAAGTGCGTCAGGACCGGGAACTTCCCCAAGGCCTGAAGGATGGTCAGTGTTGCATTCATCCCGAAGACCAAAAGAGGCTCCTATGTTTTTCCCAGGGATTTTAGGCCTACCAGTCTCTTCGTTTTTGCTAAAAACGCTAAAGAGACTGATAGTTCTATACATAAGAAACGAGATTCCTCGTCACTGTCTTTCTAGGCAAGAAAAGGTAGGTAAATACCGCCCAGCACACATTGGTAAAGTGGTCAGAGGAAGTCTTCACGCATGAAGATTATTCAGTAGGGGCCTTTTTCGATATCGAGGGGGCCTTCAACAATGTCACTCCAGAGGCAATGGTCAAGTATATTAATAATCTGGGTGTTGAAACCAACCTAATAAGGCTTATCTATAGCTTACATCGCGACAGAACTGTCCGAGGCAGAGTGGAGAAGCGTCTGCACTCAGTGAAGAGTCAATAGAAGTACTCCACAAGGTGGTGTTTTCTCTCCCCTTTTCCGGATTACGATTGCATACGACTTTCTAGAGTAACTGGAAAAAGTGGCCTGTCGGGTAATCGCCTATGTGGATGATGTGAAACTTTTGGTTAAGGGACTATTTCTATACACCCCTTTTTGATCTCGCTCAAGGTTACCTGAACCAGGTAACTACATAGGTGGACGATCAACGGCAGCTATTGTGGAAGCCTAACATTGAGGAAAGGGTAGTAAAGCTGTCGGTTGCCTTGTACTGCTGTAGGGGAGCTCTTGGTAAAAGGTGGGCTCTCTCGCCCAAACCAATTCATTAGCTCTAGGAAACCAAATTTTAGCCTATATTGTTTCAAGGAGCCCTTTCTGGTGGAACTCACTAGAAAAGGCTACACCTGTATAACAGGAATTAGCGAAGCATTAGGAACCACAGCTGCACTGGCGCTTAACATACATATGTTGAACACAGCGCCTGCGGATATTGGAGACAGTATTGTCGAAGCACGAAATGCTATTAGGCTAAGGGAAACCAGGTCCTTTTGTGTCATACGAAAGGAAAAGAAGACGTTCCTCTGCTGCATCAAATGTTTTTATAGGACACTTTAAAGCATTTTACCTCTCAAGGGCTAGTGATGAGGGTTCTGACTTGCCATTGTGCGATTGGTATTCATGCGGTGAGACTAGGAATTTCAACTGATCGTTTTGTATCAGCTATCAAGAGGAAGATGAAGTGGAGTCATTTCCACACTTTCTTTTAGACTGTCCAAACTTCACGAGGCTAAGATGGAAGCATTTTGGCTGGAACTTCTGAACAAACACTAAGATCCCAGGGATCGACATAAGCCGCAATGAAATTTCGTAATCGACTCGCGGCATGAACTTAACCTAACCTAAGCTGTACTTCTTTGAGCTATGAAATAGTTGGTCACATTATGTATGAATGTATGGATATTAGAGTGGTCCAAAATAATAAAGTCGGAATTTTAATGCCGCCACCCCCTAGGATTGTTCTGAACCGAAAATAAATATACCCCTATTTTTTTATTTTAAAATCAAAAAATATTCAGGGAGTGCTCACATCGCTCAAAGTTTTCCATGTATTTTATAAGGGGAAAAAACAAATTTTCGTAAAAATGGCATAAAACTCTTGGAAATCAATATTTTTCAATTGGAAAACTGTGGTTCTCTTCAGGAGACTTCAAATATTGATATCCAATTGTTTATTTAACCATTTTTATGATTAAAGATTTTTTATTGGTCACCCGATTGCATTTTCAAGGACCCATAAAATATAGTCACCATGAAAAAATTTTTAAAGGAACAGTTGGGTATTATTACCGGGAATCTCCTCAAGACATGCAAAGTTTTCCGATCGAAAAATATTGATTTTCAAGAATTCTACACTATTTCTACGAAAAGTTGTTTTTCTCCATATAAAATACATTGAAAACTTTGAGCGCTTTGAGCGCACCCAAATTTTTTTTTATTTCAAAATAAAAAAATAGGGGTATAATTTTTTTTGGTATAGAACAATCCTACATTTTACATACATTTTTGGACCACTTTAATGAATATGCAACAACGTTGTGTATGTACATATCGAGCCTTAACCGCCAAAATAACGCAAGCGACAGTTTTTTCAAAATTTTCTTTTTGATGCCAAAATATTCCTAGAGCGTTTAGATGCATTTCTGCATCAAAAAAAATTTTTGAAAAAAATGTCGCTTACATTTTCTTTGCAGATCATCCGCTGTATCGCTGGCTTCATGCACTCGAACGTAGCAATGCTTTGAACGATATGAAACGAAACGAACAGGAACGAAAGCGAAGAAATGGAACAATTTTTCATTTTTTTATGTCGCGCTGAGACGCTATCGAAATGAACGCAGAATTGCTTTGCGCAATGTAAAAATGTTTAAATCTTTCGACGCAAATATTTCGAAAGTGGTTCAATGAATCTAAAATCTGAAAAGTTTGTGCAAAGTTTCAGATCCAGAACTTTAATTTGATGTATAATTTGTCTCTGTACGACTTGTAGATCGCTGGGAATAAGCGCCTTGTTTCAGAATAATATGCAGATAGTTCCGCCGCTGGTGTTGACGTTGACGTTGACGATGACGTCCGCGCTGTTGGCGTTCACCCGCTGCACCTGGCTCTATCACTGCTCCGCTTTTCCTGTCCTTCACTGGACATTCGCCTCGTCGCTCACGCTGTCCCTCGTCGGTCATCGTCCTCTTTGTACATGGATATGTGAAATATATGTTATTCTCACTATGCGTAGATATCATACATATGGCCGACGTTGGTGGTGCGCTTTCCAGCTGCTGGCGTAACTCCAGATTTGCAAGTTTTGTGTCCCTTGCGTACTCCTGCCACAAGTCTAGTAACAGTTAGAAGTTATGCGAAGTATGCATAACCAGACCTTGAGCTGTGTACGTCCCGCCAACTCCTGCTGCTAACTTCTACTGCTTAGACTTTGTTGCTTTTTTCATTTTTCTTAATAAACAATCGTGGTCAGCGTTGCCACTTGAGAATATAAAAAAAAAGACTTTTTTACAAGGGGCTAAAATGCTTTAATGAACTGCCAGAAAGTGTGAAAAATTGTGATATTAACCTATTCAAAAAAAGGCTATGTGACTACGCCAAATCTTTAAGTATCAGATAGATTCTATGATTGGGTGGATTTATGGTACATATTTCTATTCAATTAAGGATATTGTAATCTAAAATCTTTTTAATTTAACATATTTATATCTAAAATATTGCAATGTAACTTTTTTTTTTACACTTATTTTTATTTTAACTAATGCAATAATATTCTTTAAGTGTTGATCTAGGCTCGAAGAGTCGTAATAAATAAATACAATACAATACAATATTGTAAGGTACCAAAAAGCCTACCAAATCAATTTGCAGACTGCCAACAAAATTTTTTATCAATAAAACGAGATTTTATTAAATTTACAGGTTTTGCAGATTAACAGTAGGTATAAATTAAAATACCAAATGATACGGTTTACTGTGCTACAGTTGGTTATCCATTCATGCAATACTTGAAGTTTACACAAAGTAAATTCGGGCGTTTTAATAAATTAATTAACGTATCGTATAAAAAACAGTTATAAGCATTGTATATAGTTTTGATATTAATTCAATTCATATCAAACATTTTGATGTATAAAAAAACAAATTCAGACATTTTATGCGTTTAAATAAAAGTTAGGTTGTTCACATTTGCTTGGTTATCAGGTTATCTGGTTATGTGGTTATATTTTTTATTCAGTTTACAACAATAAAATACACTACAGAACAATAATTTTTAACCAGATAACCTGATAACCAAGCAAGGGTGAACAGCCTAAGTATCAAAAATATTGCACACAAAACGTTTGTAAAAAACGCGTCCGAGTATATATATCTTTGAGATCAATTCAATTCATTTCAAACGTTTTTTTTTCTTCGACAATATAATTTCAAGCAGTTTATTCGTTTAAAAACAAAAAGTTTTTATGTCCTATATTATATCAAAAACAAAAAGTTTTTATATCTCCTAATTGTATACACAACGTTTGTAAAAAAATCATACATCTTTGAGATCTCTTTTTGCTGACCACACGTAATGTGCATCAGCCTTTTGTACTAGTTCTTTACAGTCCATAATACTATTTATTGTACTGATGTTTAGTTTATTTCTGTGTTTGGTTTTTGGGCGCAGGCGAGTTTTTATCACCACGAGAATTTTCAGTATTTGTTAATTGACACATATGTACATGCCTACTTAGTCGCAATTTTTTACCTGAACAAGTCGTCGTTATTATTGTCCACACTTACTTCGGACGGTTTAGAGGCTTTATAGATATACCTGCAAATAAACAACGATTAAAAAGTAACTAATTTAAAGCAAAATTAACTTACTTGTCCATCACTAATCTATGTATTCGCTTGTTTGTTAAATTCAATTGAAGAAAGGCGCGCAAATGCCAAGTTTTTTACATTTAACANTTGGTTATCAGGTTATCTGGTTATGTGGTTATATTTTTTATTCAGTTTACAACAATAAAATACACTACAGAACAATAATTTTTAACCAGATAACCTGATAACCAAGCAAGGGTGAACAGCCTAAGTATCAAAAATATTGCACACAAAACGTTTGTAAAAAACGCGTCCGAGTATATATATCTTTGAGATCAATTCAATTCATTTCAAACGTTTTTTTTTCTTCGACAATATAATTTCAAGCAGTTTATTCGTTTAAAAACAAAAAGTTTTTATGTCCTATATTATATCAAAAACAAAAAGTTTTTATATCTCCTAATTGTATACACAACGTTTGTAAAAAAATCATACATCTTTGAGATCTCTTTTTGCTGACCACACGTAATGTGCATCAGCCTTTTGTACTAGTTCTTTACAGTCCATAATACTATTTATTGTACTGATGTTTAGTTTATTTCTGTGTTTGGTTTTTGGGCGCAGGCGAGTTTTTATCACCACGAGAATTTTCAGTATTTGTTAATTGACACATATGTACATGCCTACTTAGTCGCAATTTTTTACCTGAACAAGTCGTCGTTATTATTGTCCACACTTACTTCGGACGGTTTAGAGGCTTTATAGATATACCTGCAAATAAACAACGATTAAAAAGTAACTAATTTAAAGCAAAATTAACTTACTTGTCCATCACTAATCTATGTATTCGCTTGTTTGTTAAATTCAATTGAAGAAAGGCGCGCAAATGCCAAGTTTTTTACATTTAATTTCTTTCACTCTTTCTCTTGTCATTATTTCCTTTGCTTGCTATGAATACAGGGTTACCATTCATAGATATTTTTAGAGTTACTATAAATAGTAGATATCACTGGCAGTATGCAATCTTAAGCAAACAACTTTTATTGCTCAATTTGGTTGCGATTTCACTTTTGCCTACCAAAAGCTTCATCCTACCAACCAAACTACCAAAGGATAATGAGCCTACCAATTTTGGTCCAATTGGACCAAAACAGCAACGCTGATCGTGGTACAAAATACACAGCTGCGGGAATGCATTTGCTTTTGGGCCGTTCTCTTTACTCTCAAAACACGTACAAGGCTTGCAAACGATATCTGCAAGAGAACGCGAACGAGCGGGAGTATAATACATGTTGAATGGAATCAGTGTTGCCAGGGCTTTTTGGGCCGACCGGCTATATTGGCAAAAAAAGCGGCTAAAAACGGCTCAAATGTTTCAACTAAAATTCACATGTATTATATAAAGAAATCGCAAGTAGAAAGACCAGTAAAATCATTCATTTTTTTTAGCTAATAAAGGTTATACGTAGCAAAGCTTTAAACCACTCGTTAAATAAATCACAAAAACAGAGACTTGTAAATAAATAAAAAAAAATTTTCAATTAACAAAAGAAATTGTCGTTATACGTACATCAGAAGTCATGTTTGTATTACATAAATATAAAAAAGAGATCAATTACTAACTTATGGCGTTTCCTTTTCTGTTGAAAAATTTTGCATTACATTGTAACATTTGCACTATATTAATTTTCGCCCTAAAAAATGGCTATATTAGTATAAAGTATT
Organism: Rhagoletis zephyria; assembly: GCF_001687245.7. NCBI lineage: Eukaryota > Metazoa > Arthropoda > Insecta > Diptera > Tephritidae > Rhagoletis > Rhagoletis zephyria. The sequence continues at coordinate 30,938 of NW_016157590.1, read as the reverse complement.
TTGCTTAGTCGGAGGGCAATATTTTGATAAATGAACACGTGAAGCTGTGAAAGGGCTGAACAAAACAGGCCTTATTTCGATAAATGAAAACGCCATTAATTTATATCGAACAAGGTGGTAGCTTTTTAAGGTTTTATCAATTCAAATAGTATAATTGTATTTTGATGTCTATATATTCGAAACCCCTGTTTTTAATGTCCCACTCACAGAGCTGGGTAAATGCAATTACATTACAATTACAATTACATTCCTCAGTAATTGTAATTAGGATTCAATTACTTTAATTCATAGCAAAGCAATCGATTACTTTTTCAATTCCTTGAAGTAATTTCAAATTTGTTTTTATACCCGAGCGCACTTGTGCACAAGGGTATTATAACTTTGTTCACATAACGGTTGTTTGTAACAGGCAAAACGAATCGAGATAGATATAGACAAATGTATACATAAATGATCAGAATGAAAAGAGAAATCGATTAAGCGGTGACTGTCTGTCCGTC
>NW_016157590.1:29178-30413 GCF_001687245.7 Rhagoletis zephyria | reverse complement strand
CGTCCGTCTGTGCACACGATAACTCGAGTAAAAATTGAGATATCTTAACGAAACTTGGTACGTGGACTTCTTTCGGGCATAGGACGGATGGTATTGAAAATGGGCGAAATCGGACAATAACCACGCCTACCTCCCATATAACGGTAATTTTCAGAAATACGAAAAGTGCGATATTTTAGTAACTACTGAAGATAATTCACTCAAAATTGATATTTACAATGAGTTTTTTGGCAATGAGAATTTTGGCAAATAGGCGTAGCCACGCCTACTTATGGTTACATGTGTATATCTTGGTAACCGCTGCACCAATTTCTTCCAAACTTGGCACAGTTGTTGGTCCTGCTACAACATACCAAATGGCCGAAAATTTTTAAAATCGGACAATAACCCCGCCCACATCCCATATAACGGTAATTTAGAAAAATACGAAATCCTCGATAAATCAGTAAATATTAAAGCTAATTTATTCAAAATTGATGGTTGCAACAATTTTTTACCAAGAAATACGCTTATGATACAATTTTGGAAAATGGGCGTGGCACCGCCCACTTATGATCACATATATGTATCTCGCTAACCGTTCTAGCAATTTGAACCAAACTCGGTATGGCTATTGTGCTTGCCACATAAAAGCAAAGCGTTGAAAATTATTGAAATCGGACTAAAATTACGACCGCTTTTCAAAGAACGGTATATTTCAGAAATGCTCCAAACTGCAATATTTCGAAATTCAAGGACGCTAATTTACTTAAAATTTCTACACCCCGGCTTATCGTGTAGCAGTAGCTTTCGGAAAGGTGGAAAACATATATTTAATAATTGCGCCGGGTATTTAATGTTCGGCTCCGCCCGAACTTAGACTTTCTTACTTGTTTTCTTTAATTCCATTACAAGGAATTTCATATTGTATTTGGAATAAATTATGTACTAGTAATGTATTTTTTTTTATTTCAATTCCGTTGAAAGGAATTGAAAATGTAATTGATTTTTTTCGAATTCCATTCCTCAAAGTAATTTAAAAAGTAATCAAAAAATTTATAAAAAAAAAATTTACTGTTGAATTGCTAATTGCCTTGAATAAACAATATGGGCGAAATCGGACAATAACCACGCCTACCTCCCATATAACGGTAATTTTCAGAAATACGAAAAGTGCGATATTTTAGTAACTACTGAAGATAATTCACTCAAAATTGATATTTACAATGAGTTTTTTGGCAATGAGAAGAATATTA